>NW_006921871.1:4540504-4546019 GCF_000298275.1 Orycteropus afer afer | reverse complement strand
TATTTGCCATCGAGTCGGCCCCGACTCATAGCGACCCCTCCTTGGGTTTCCGAGGCAGTATCACTACGGAAGTAGGATTGCCCAACCTTCCTTCCGAGTAAAATCTCATTAACGGAGTTATTCTCTCTGTATACTGATATAAACATTATGAACTTCTCTTATCACTAGTTTGGACACCAGTGATTTGGAAGTAATAACAATACACCAAGAACATGAGTGTTTGTTTATTTGGAGAGAGTTGAAGATTAGGGACAGAAGGGGGAAAAAAAAAACTCAGTTTTATACTGGACTGGAAATGAAACTTGACCTCCATTATTTCTCACCTTCCTCTTTTGTTAAAGAAGGGTTTCAGTATTTATTTCTTTCAGTAGGGTGTTACACAAATTAAGTTGATAATGATTGCAACATGCTGTGAAAATTTGAAGAGCTTTCTACAGATTTGTCATGAACACTACTCTGGAGTGAGAAAAGAGTGGTCCATTTTGAAGACTCATCAACCCTTACTCTCCAGATTAAGACAATTTTAAGTATCTTTGGAACCATTTTAACCACTTAAGACATTTTTGCCAAACTTCTTTAGAATATGCATGCTAAAACCTAATTTTGTCATGGGCTTTCAAGAACTAAGAAATTTTTTAACAAAATTAATAATCATTTATTTTGTGTCAGTTAATGAGCTAGTTGAAACCCTACTTCCATATAAATTTTGGGTTTATGCTTTCCATCACTTCAATTTAAGCATGGGCACCAGAGTACCAATCAAGGTGCAATAAGATTATGCATTTAATTAATCTTTAGACAAGAAAAAAGCCTTCATTTCTTACTATTACTGTTATTTTCATACCTTTCTTAATTTACTTATTTTTTTAAATTCCCATGCAAACTCCACCAGGGAAATGTGTTGATCTACAAAGCTGGGTTCAGAGAATTTGCTGAACAGGTGAGACTACCACCTTGAAAGGATCTGGAGTCTCAAAAGGGGAGTGATAAGAAAGGAGACTTAGAGGTTTAGGTTCCATGATTCATCATAGGCTGGTTTTAGTTTGAAATTCGTAAGTATAGTATATAGAGATAAGGAGCTCTGGTGGCATAGTGCCTAAGGCGTCTGACTGGTAACCAGAAGGCTGGTGGTTCAAACCCACCAGCCACTTCTCGGAAGGAAGGTTAGGCAATCTACTTCCGTAGAGATACTGCCTCGGAAACCCAAGGAGGGGTCGCTATGAGTCGGGTCCCACTCGAAGGCACATAACAACAACAACAAAAGTATATAGAGATTAGTCAAGATTTGCAAACTAGATGAGTACTTTGCAAAGTCATTGGTCTTATCTTTTGAACATAAGCCTATGAATATTACTGTTACTATGGTGTTTTAGAGAGCTCTGGTAGCATAGTGCCTAAAGCACTTGACTGCTAACCAGAAGGCTGGTGGTTCAAACCCACTAGCCACTCCTCGGAAGGAAGAGGGGGCAATCTACTTCCGTAGTGATACTGCCTTGGAAACCCAAGGAGGGGTCGCTATGAGTCGGGTCCGACTCAACAGCACATAACAACAACAACAACATGGTGTTTTATAATATAATTGTTCTGAAAAGCTAACTTTCAAGTAATTTGAGCTCAGAAACTTGGTATTTCACATTATGGTTTGGTTCAGTTTATCTTCTTTGCAATTCATAGTTCATTTTGCAAGTTGTAATTTTGATTTCACTTTTCAATGCTAGTTCCACGCCCTGCTCATTTCTCATTATACTTCAGCGTAAATTGGAGGACAAGCCTTTATTTCAAGGGGAAAAGATTAATCCTGATCTTCATGGAGGCTTGAAGGTTCATGGTCATGTGTCAGATATTCTAAGGTAGTTGTCTTGATCTCTATAAGCATTAGACTTTTTTTTGTTAACTCTGTTGCATGATAATTATTTTGAAATATCTGGTTTGATATTAGCTATGCAGCAAAATGAAAGATTCTGAATATCAAACACTTGGTAAACTTAAACTGAGGTAAATAGTAAGATATTCCTTAGGTAACCAGTATTTGTGTGTGTGTGTTTAATTTAAATTTGGAGTTGTGTCATTCAACTTTTCCAGTATCTGAAGAATTGTTGAAATATCTGGTGATTAACAAGGATATTTTGTTTTTGGAGTATCAGGACTGAATGCTAGAAGAGTCTACTAAAAGTAATGAGTCTTGTACCAGCATGGAGCAATAAAATAACCAAGGGGGTAAAGAACAAAATCATAAAAAACATTAGACAGTCAGTGATACTGGCACTGGGGCCAGCTGTCTTCTGCTGGTGGTCTTCGGTCGAAGTGGTCCACCTCATACAGTTGTAAAGTAATAACTCTTAGATGGGCAATCTATGGCTTTGGATCTTCTGGATGTTCCTTATATGTAATCTCTAACAAGTACAGTTTTGATATTTTTTTTATTGTGCAATAGACAATATTAGTTGTTGGACAGTATTTTTCCAAGGACCGATCTTTTGAAATTTTATTTATGTGATAGTTGTTAAGAATACATTTTAAGTTCATCTCCATCAAATTTCAAGTTCAGTGTTTTTTTTCTTTACATTATTTCCAAAATATCTATTTTCTAGGTCTAAAACAATGTAGAGGTTTATTATGTAGTGGTAGCAAAGGTGGTCCATATGTGTAAGTGATAAACTGAACAGCTCCCCATGATTCCTTAGATTAACTAGCCCCATGAGAATGGATGATGCTTGGAATTTCTATTGAGGGCAACACACAATTAATTTATAAACATTTAACCTAAGATTATCCTGGGGAAAATAACATATTATGAACTGCACTTAATTTATCCGTATGTTGTACTAAGGATGTCATCAATTGACAGAGTTATTTAAATCCAGAGACAAAATATTCTTAGTTGATGCTGTTGACAGTTAATATATTTTCTTAGCTTCTCACTTATATATTTTTTTTCCTTTATCCTAGTCTGGGTAAATAAAATTATACATTCTAACAATACATTCTAACAATATATATATATTTTAGGAGCTCTGGTAGCATAGTGCCTAAGGCACTTGACTGCTAACCAGAAGGCTGGTGGTTCAAACCCACCAGCCACTCCTCAAAAGGAAGATGGGGCATGAGTTAGAAGAAACCTCTAGTTCCAGTGGGCCTGGAAGAAGGGGCAGAGCTGAATCCCAAGATCAAGGGGCCTTCACCAAGTCCCTAACCCAGCACTCTGAATTCAAACTTCTAGCCTCCTAAATTGTAAAGAATGAATTCCTGCTTGTTAAGCCATCCATTTGTATTATTTCTATTATAGAAGCACTAGAGAACCAAGACACCATGCTAACCCTCTTATACTCATTGATTGGCATATCTTTTTTATTCTTTCCCTTGAAATTTTCATCTTCATACTTAATATGTGTTTCTTTTAGACAACTTATGTTTCTTGCTTTTTCATCTAGTCTTAAATTCTTTGTTTCTTAATGGGAGTATTTGTTACATTTTTATTTAACGTAATTATGGATATGGTTGGCACTATATCAATAATCTTGATAATTATTTTTAATGTGTCCTTTTTGAGTTTTATTGTTGCTTACTGGTTATTTTTCTTTATTAGTTATTTCATAGGTTCTACAACAAAGAATGTTTGGAGTTGTAATTGGAGATCAAATTAGAAAGAAATTACAAATAAAGCATTATATATGCCATGTTAATGAGTTTGTTTTATTGGGTAGCATTGACGATTCATTCAAAATTTTTGACTCTTAGAATTTACCTTTTATAACAACTTACTAAACAGAGAATATATAAGTGAATTTCTCCTGAAGAATGGGGGCTCATAAGAGATTTGTGGAAATAATCAAGTTAAAACATGAAGAGACCTTAAAATTAAAAAAATGAAAATAAAGATGAAAGACATAGGACAAATTTCAGAGGAATTAAGAGGGAAATTATCAGTTCTGGTGACTTTATAGTCATGGGGGTTTTGTATCATCAGCATTTCTAACTGATTCTTAAGTTTCTTTCTTGAGAAACATGGTTGATAATTGTACCATTGATTGGATAAGGTACCTAGGAATGAGGTAGAGTGAGGGTGTTATGAGTTTCTTTTTGTACTTATGGGGTTCTGAGATGTTTGGGGATATGCAAATGAAGATGTTCAATAGTCAGCAAGACAAACCTGGAGAGTCAATGTAAGTTCAAATCCAGAGAAACAAATTTATGAATCATTAATTTATAGCAGAAATTGAATAGGGAGAAGGATGAGATTTTCTGAGGAGTGTAAAATCAGGGATTTAAATTGAGGATAACATTGAGAATAATAGGAATTCCAGAACACTTAATCGTGTGCATGAGGAACCTGTATGTAGACGAGGAGGCTGCTGTTCAAATAGAACAAGGAGATACTGCATGGTTTAAAATCAGGAAAGAAGTGCATCAGGGTTGTATCCTTTCACCATAATTATTCAAGCAAATAATCTGAGAAGCTGGACTATATGAAAAAGAATATGGCATCAGGATTGGAGGAATACTCATTAACAACCTGCAATACGCTGATGAAACAACTTTGCTTGCTGAAAGTGAAGATGATTTGAAGTACTTGCTGATGAAGATTAAAGACTACAGTCTGTAGTGTGGATTATATCTCAATATAAAGAAAATGAAAATCCTCGCAAATGGACCAATAAGCAGCATTATGATAAATGGAGAAAAGTTCAAAGTTGTCAAAGATTTCATATTAGTTTGTTCTACAATCAGCATCAATGAAAGCAGCAGTGAAGAATCCAGATAACATATTGCACTGGGCAAATCTGCTACAAAAGACCTCTGTAAAGTGCTGAAAAGCAAAGATGTCTCATTGAAGACTAAGGTGTGCCTAACCCAAGGCATGATATTTTCTATCACCTCATGTGCATTTGAAAGCTGGACAGTGAATAAGGAAGATCAAAGAAGAGTTGATGCTTTTGAGTTGTAGTGTTGGCAAACAATACTCAAAATACCATGGACTACCAGAAGAACAAATGTATCTGTCCTGGAAAAACTGCAGCTGGAATGCTCCTTGGAAGCGAGAATGGCCAGACTTCTCTCACTTACTTTGGTCATGTTGTTAGAAGGGACCATTCCCTGGAGAGGGAATCATGCTTGGTAAAGTGGAGAGTCAGCAAAAAATGAGAAGGCCGTCAAGAAGATGGATTGGCATAGTGGCTGCAACAATGGACTCAAGTACAGCAAGGATTGTGAGGCTGGCACAGGAGTGAGCAGTGTTTCATTCTGCTGTGCACAGGGTCACTGAGTCAGAGCCAACTTGATGGCAACCTAACAATAATGTAATCACTTACATATACATGCCCATGCATGAAAATAGTTCAAAGTGTTGGGTACAACATGAAATCAAAGGTTTCATTTAATACTGAAAAGCAGAGTAAAACAAAAAAAAACACACAAAGAAGAAATATTGAGTCTATATAAGTCAGGATTTGTAAGGAGAGTGCCCCCTAATTCAATCATTACTTTTTTTTTTTTTTCCTATGAAGGTAGGTCATTT
>NW_006921871.1:4535060-4539056 GCF_000298275.1 Orycteropus afer afer | reverse complement strand
ATTTTTCTGCAAATGGATATCCAGTTTTGCCAGCACCATTTATTAAACATTCTCTTCCCCATTTAATGGATTTTGGGCCTTTGTCAAAGATCAGCTGACCATAGGTCAATGGATCTATTTCTGGGTTCTCAATTCTATTCCATTGGTCTATGTGTCTGTCATTTTACCAATACCAGGCAGTTTTGACTAGTGTGACTGTATAGTAGGTTTTGAGATCCAGCAGTGTGAGACCTTGCACTTTGTTCTTCTTCAATAGTGCTTTGCTTATCCAAGGTCTCTTTCCTTTCCATATAAAGTTAGTGACTGGTTTTCCATATCCTTAAAAAAGGTTGATGGGATCTGGATTGAGATTGCATTGAATGTATAGATTGCTTTGGATAGAACTGATATTTTCACAATGTTCAATCTTCCTATCCATGAGTATGGGATGCCTTTCCATTTATGTAGATCTCTTATGGTTTCTTGAAGTAGTATTATATAGTTTTCTTTGCAGAGGTTTTTTTGTGTCACCAGTAAGATTTATTCCCAAGTATTTTATTTTTTTGGTAGCTATTGTAAATGGTATCGATTTCCTTGTTTCTTTTTTAGCAATCTCTTTGCTGGTGTAGAGAAATCCAACTGATTTTTTGGATGTTGATTTTGTATCCTGCCATGATGCTAAATCTCTCAATTAGTTCCAGTAGATTTTTTACTGAGTCTCTTGAGTTTTCTAGGTAGAGGACACATCATCAGCAAATAGGGATAGTCTGACTTCTTCCTTACCAATTTGGATGCCTTTGATTTCCCTTTCTAGCCCTGGCTAGGACTTCCAGTACAATGTTGAATAGAAGTGGTGATATAGGGCATCCTTGGTTCCTGTTTGCAAGAGGAATGGTTTCAGTCTCTCTCCATTGGGTGTAATGTTGGCTGTTGGTTTTGCATAGATGCCCTTTATTATGTTGAGGAATATCCCTTCTCTTCCTATTTTTCTGATGCTCTACTTTTTTAGCTTGCAATTATTTCAACAGGATTGGGGCTTTTCATTTCCCATTTATATGAAAATTTTGACTCCTGTTTTCTCAGGAAAAGTTAATAACCAGCATCATTGACTAAAGAGACTAACATCTGCTTTAACAGAAGATCTATTCTCCGAGTCTAAAGACAGTGCCTCTACTTTAATGTAGAAGATCTTAATTACATCCAGATTCAAAAGCTTGTAATAATTTTTTTTTTTTTTATATGAAACGGTTGTGTTAAGTGATTCATAAGCTAGGACTTTGTAACATTTATCACGCATTTCTGTTACAGCAATATTTGAAATGCTTTTTTTAAACTCTATTATACCCTGCCCACCCATTGTCATTGAGTTGATTCCAATTCCTTGTGACCTTACAGGACAGAGTCAAACTGTATTATAGGATTTCCAAGGCTAGAATTTCTATGAAAGCACTGTTGCATCTTTCTCCTGTGGAGTGGCCAGTAGATTTAAACTGCCAACCTTTCAGTTAATGGTTGAATACTTAACCTCTGTACCACCAGTGCTTTTGATATTTTATGATTAAAAAATAAACACTCATTCCCATTGAGTCGATTCCAATTCATAGTGACCCCCATTGGTTTTCCATGGCTGTAATTCTTTACAGAAGCAGACTGCCTGATCTTTCTTTTGTAGAGCAGCTGGTGGGTTCAAACCACCCACCTTTAGGTTAGCAGCCAAATACCTTAACCTCCTCCTTATAGTTTCAAGGCAGTATCACTATGGAAGTAGATTGCTCAATCTTCCTTCCCAGGAGTGGCTGGTGGGTTTGAATCTCCAGCCTTCTGGTTAGCAGTCAAATGCCTTAGGCACTATACCACCAGAGTTCCTTCCTTATACTTTATGACTGGTAAAAGAAACTCTTCGTGCAATAGTTTTGTTGGCAATGCACTAGCTTGAAAGGGGGGAAGGGAATAAGAAATTGCAACATTGAATAATTAAGGGACAAAGATACAGATAAAAACTGTTACTTAGGATATATTTGCTGGGCAAAATGAGGCTTTCTCAACTATTGATTTCATGTGTTCTCATTCAATGTGCCAGCCTGTAGTAAGGGTCACAAACATCTGTAACTTACTATACTGCTTTTTAACTACATACACAGTACTCAAAAAGATCAGGAGCAGACTGGTTTCAGTGTGATGCAATCCTGAAACTAAGATGTTCATTATGTTTATGACTAGCAAAAATATTACATTATCATTCAAAAATAACACTGTCTTTGTTAAAGCCTACAATGTTATTAAAATGTTTCCAATTACCATGTTCCTACAGGGCAGAAATAAATAGACAAGGAAAATAAGTTCTCTTACGAATTCTCTTTTCTCGTTTCCATGGAAGATTCACTCTATTGATATGAAATGTATTTGTTTTCTGTTCAGGCTAAGGTGTTTTTTACCACGTCTCACTGACATCCATTCTCCTGACTTCATGCTTAAGTACATATCCTAGGGCTGTGGTGGTATACATACCCTCTGCCTACACAGGATGCTGCAGGTCAAATCATGGTTGTTGACAGAAAATGGCACAATACTATACTGCTGCCCCACCTGGCTCCTGCTCATGGTCTACTCTTAGACCACTATATACACATATACCATAGTAGGTCTCTCTGGATAAGTCAAGGTACTCTCTAGTCATTTGTTAAGAGAATAGGAAATGTAATCATTATGCATGAAATAAAGTATATGTAGGGGAAGGCTGTTTCCCTTTATCTTAGCTGTACTTTACTGTCTGTCTACCCATCCCTGAATGCCTGCTACATTGCCCTACATGTAACAGTTGCTTAAAACATAACAGTGAATGGCTTCTTAAAAGGTAAACAAGGATAAAACACTGAATTAAGTTCATATTCTTCCTCTTCCTTTCCCTAAAGCTTATCTGTTGGTGTTATAATTACCATAAGCTTTTTGTTTCTGTGTGAATGTGCATCTATAGCTATATATATTATTCCAAATTGTAATGCCTTAAACTTCCAAAAGTTTTTGGTGGCATAGTGCCTCAGGCATTTGACTGCTAACCGAAAGGCTGACAGTTCAAACCCACCAGCCACTCCTTGGAAGGAAGGTTGGGCAATCTACTTCTGTAGAAATACCACTTTGGAAACCCAAGGAAGGGTCGCTGTGAGTTGAATTGACTCAACAGCAGTGAGTTTGTTTATTATTATTATTGTTTAATTTCTTACTTGATTTTGAAAATCATCCTGTATCCACTGGAACATTGAGTATTTTAGAGCTAAAAACTGTAACTTATTTGTCTTTACAACAACAGTGCCTAGAAGATTACTTGACATTTTAGGTTGACATTATAAGGGTTGAAAGAAAAACATGAATGAATGAGTAAATAAATGAATCTATTTTATTGGAGCACCAGTAAGTATGTCATCCCACTAGACTTTCTTTTGAATTCAGCCCATATTACTAATGAGTAGGCAAAAGAATGGCATTTATGAGGGAAAACAAATCAGTGAAATTTATTTAGTCAGAAGAAAGACTGGGCAATCTACTTCCATAGTGATATTGCCTCAAAAACCTAAGAGAGTGTCCCTATGAGTCAGATCCAACTTGACAGCAGTGAGTTTTTTTGTTGTTGTTGTTTGGGTTTTTTTTTTTTTTTTTGAATACTTTAGAAATTGCAAAACAAACAAACAAACAAAAATCTCTGTAGGGGAAAAACAAATTGACTGAGTAAAGTCATAGAAAAAGGATCGGAGAATAGAATTTAAAACTGGCCCAATGGAGAAAACTGAATTCTGGCAGGATATAAGATATTTAATCCTAAGAAATTTCAATTGTTGTTGTTGTTGTTGTTAAGTGCCGTCAAGTCGTTTCCGACTCATAGCGACCCCATGCACAGCAGAACGAAACATTGCCCGATCCCGCGCCAGCCCCACAATCCCTGCTATACTCGAGCCCATCATCGCAGCCACTGTATCAATCCATCTCCCTGAAGGCCTCCCCCTCTTTCGTCGACCCTCCACC
>NW_006921871.1:4531039-4532329 GCF_000298275.1 Orycteropus afer afer | reverse complement strand
AGTCATAAGGAGATATGGAGAAGCAAAAAGAGGACACTTTTTGCTGTGCAATAAGTTATCAGTAAGTTATTAACATAAAACAATACTGATTTATTATCTTACACACTTTAGAAGCCTGGGCACAGCATAGTTAGGTTCTCTGAACAGGATCTCACATGACTGAATGAGGTTTTGTTTGGAGCTTAGGTTCTTCTTCTTAGATCATCAGTTGTTGGCAGAATTCTTTATCTTGTGTTTGTAGTTCTGAGGTCCTGTTTTTTTTTTTGTTGTTGTTTTTTGTTTAAAGGCTGTGACCCTTCCAAAGCTGATTGCCAGATGTAAATTCCATGATACCTCTGGATGGATTCAAACTGCTGACCTTTTGTTGGTAGTCAACTGCTCAACTATTTGTGTCATACAGAGACTCTTGATTTAGATTATAGCCTATCATGTTCACATTTCTGTCCACACTTAAGGATAGAAAACTGTAGAGGGCATGTGCACTGGGGGGGTGCATCTTGGAGGCCATCTTAGCATTCTGTCTACCATAGAAAGTAAATAATGAATACCTGAGAAAACTGAATTTATAGGTTGTTGTTGTTGTTGTTGTTGTTATGTGCCGTCGAGTGGGACCCGACTCACAGCGAACACTCCTTGGGTTTCCGAGGTAGTATCTCTATGAAAGTAGATTGCCCCATCTTCCTTCCAAAGAGTGGCTGGTGGGTTTGAACCGCCAGCCTTCTGGTTAGCAGTCAAGTGCCTTAGGCACTATGCTACCAGAGCTCCTGAATTTATAGGGGGAAGGGAAAAAAAAAAAAAAGGAAAATTCAAAAAGTTTCTCAATATTACAATGATGGTTTTTGATTTCCCAAATGTTCTGTGAGAGAAATGTCAGGCTTTGCAGTGGGGAGAGCTGAACAGAAGCAATGTCTGAGGGGAAGACAGCGAAACAAAAATCTTAATAATTATCCAAAAGTAGATGGTGCCTTGTCAAGAGAAGGATTAAAAGAGAGAATTCAAGGAGTGTTTATCTAGTAAGAGAACTATGATTATAAAATTACTGGGGATGACTCTGAAAGACATGTTGGCAGTAATTCAGCTTTCAGAGATTAAATAGAATTTTAGAGGTAAGGTAATGAAAGATGTATTGAAAGCAATACAGTTCACAAGGAAAAAAAAATTCTCAAAATTATAGGTTTGAGTATACAGTAATATAGTGGTAAAACGATATAAATGTTATTCAGAAAACAAATGACTATTAGAAAAGACAAATAAATGACTAAATAAGGCACTAACAATGTCATATGTTTC
>NW_006921871.1:4514464-4530869 GCF_000298275.1 Orycteropus afer afer | reverse complement strand
TATATATATATATATATATATATATATATGTATATATATATACACACACATATATGTAAAAGCATTTTGAAAAAGTTCAAAGTGTCATATAATCCTAGGCATTATTGTTGATGATATTAGCAGATATATTACTCTGGCCATATATGAGACATTTGCCTCCACTGTTTTCTCTGAATAAAGATGTTTCAGCTGATATACAGGGCTGCCAAGCATATATTACTATGGAAAGAACAAGATGTATCTGATTTAAGTGCTTTACATATGGAGCAGAGAAAGAAAATACACAGGTGCAGAAAAAATATTTCAAGCCGACTGCATGACATGGAAGGGCATATTTAGTACAATTGCTCAGTCAGATCCATAAAGATGAAAAGAAAAAAAAAAAAAAAAAAAACAGAAACAACACATGTGTCAAATGAAAGGGAAAAATATATACCTTTTCAGAGGGCTTATTTTTAATTGAGAGGTTGCTTAAATATCTCTTAAAATAGAGCCAATGGAGCTAAAGCTGATCCAGGGAACTATATTAAAAACAGCACTCAGTCTCAGAAGAAAGAAAAGAAAAGAAACCTGAAAAATTCCATAGATACGGGTGGATATGGATTGAAACCACGTTCTTCAAAAAGACCTGTTGAAGTTCTCACTGCTGGTACATGAGAAGGTGACTTTGTCTGGAAACAGGGTCTTTGAAGATGTTATCAGTTAGCGTACTGCAGGGCATATGGTAGGTAGAATGAATCCCAATCCAATCCGAGTGGTGTCATTCCTAAAGAGGAGAAGAGACACAGAGGGAAGAATATCACGGGAGGACAGTTATGCTTCAGCTCCCAGTCAAAGAATGCCAGGGACTACCAGAAACGGAGAGAAATGAGTAAGGATCGACCTCTGTGGACTTCCATGGCTTTCTTGATACCCTGAATTCAAATTATTAGCTTCCAGACTGTGAGACAATAACTTTCTGTTTTCATTAGCAACTTGTTTTGTGCTACTTTGTTAAGGACGCACTAGACAATTAATGCCTGTGCATTACACGATTGATATGCACTTCATTCCCAAATACAGTTCTTGATATTGTTGTGCCCAGACCCTGATTCCCCAAAGACCACCAAGGAGCTGATTCCACTGCAAAAACATGTTGTTGTTGTTTGCCATCGAGTTGGCCCAACTCATAGCGACTCCTCCTTGGGTTTCCGAGGCAGTATCACTACAGAAGTAGGAATGCCCAACCTTCCTTCCGAGGAGTGGCTGGTGGGTTTGAACCGCCAGCCTTCTGGTTAGCAGTCAAGTGCCTTAGCCACTATGCTACCAGAGCTTCTAGCATAGGGGTTGTTTATTCAAGCTCGAGCTCGGACCCTCAACCGTCACTGACGCAGCGGATCAGGATTGAGAGTCTCGAACTCAGGGGTAATGGGGTTGATATAGGGTCTCAATCAGGAACAAGGAAATTTTAATTAGAAAATTACAGGATTGGTTGATATTTTCCAAGTTGCTAGTTGTGCCTACTTGATTGGCTCTGTCCACTGGGCTGAAGCCACCAACTATGGTTTCTAACTATTTTAGGTAAGGTATGTCTGTGCTATCTACTGATTGGTTGTTGTTAAGGAGTGTGTTTGAGGGTATCGATGAGGTAGTTAGGTGTGAGGTAGCTAGGACTCTTTGTGATTTTTCCAGTAACTAAAGCACTAAAGCATGAAGTACGTGCTGAGGCTTTTTGCACAAATGGCTACCTATTCAAAATGGTCACATACAGGGTGGTGGTTATATAGAAACATAATCACATACAGAGTGGTGGTTATTATATAGAAATATGATCACATACAGAGTGGTGGCTATATAGAAACAATCTCATGCTCTCACAATATTAGAAAATATGAAGGAGATGCGAAAACACCCAGAAGCTTGAGGAATGGTGTTATAGGATGTAAAGGAGGAAAACTGAAAGATAGGATTGAAAATAAATTATGATATCACAGAGCCATATGTAGTCAAACAAGGTAAATACGTGCTGCAAATGGAAAGAATGCAGAGTAGGAGTAATTAACCAAAATAAAGAAAAGAAATAAAGAATAGAAAAGAGCAGAAACAAAATTATTGCTACTCCTATTATTATTGGTGAAAAGGTTTCATTCCAGGTGAGGACATGTCTTATCAGTCTTGTGTCTTTGTCTTACTATGTCCCTTGTAAGCATACACTTCTGCCTTTTCTTCTTGTGGTTCCAAGCTCTGATGCCTCCTTTACAAATTTCCTTTTTTGGGGTGAATGTAAAAATAATTTGGACGGCTCTGTTTTATTAGAAACAGTTCTAAATTAGTTGTTTTCTGTTGTTGTTGCTGTTGGAATGGGACCTGGTAAACTAATTCACATAATAATGCTGTTGGATAAAGCTTAATGAGATTTACCCTCAGGAAATTGTACATTTTGTTACAAGGGAGAGACTTCTTTCCAAAAGGTGGAATTTCAGGCCACAACAAACAGCAAATGACTGATCAAGAAAATGGGCCTTCCTTTTTCTGTTAAAATTATACCACAAATACAACTAACAAATACAACTAACCCTGGATGTAACTCATGAAGTTTTGCAAGATCGTATTAATTATGTCATTTTATGTGGACCCTGCACATTATCAGTTGTAATCTAGAACAAAGCCTGAGCTAAGGATATTCTGAATAATTATTGCCAATAATTAAATTTCATTTTCCTTCTTAATTTTATAGGTATCCTTTAGCAAACATTTATTAAACTATCTGTTATGTGTCAAATTTGACATTAGAGACACAAGAAAAATGAAATATGATTCCTACTGTTGTGGAGCTCACCATTTAGCAGTTTCACAAGGAGGGCAGCCCCATATACAACTATCATAATATACTAACTCTAAAACACAACTTTTATCAACAAACACAAGCCAAAACGATTGCCAGTGAGTAGAAGAGTTTATTCAAGATGCACGTTGATGAAAGTTCAAAAGGATTTCATCAGGCAAGACAGAGGAGGGATAGTGGAAGACCTTCTTGTCAAAGGGATTAGCAAGAACAATACTATATTTTAATCTTACCACAACTGAGCAATCCAGTGTGCTACTTAAAAGATCCTTGGGAAATTGGTATGAGATCAAACTGGAAAGGTAATTGGCATCAAATAGAGCTTTTTTAAATGACTTTAAATGTACGTGGGTCTCTAAGCACTAGTGTGGTACCATTTATCCAATTTCTTTAGGTTTGTTATGCTTTCTTTATGTCTCAATGATAGTGACTTGTGTTAATTTTCATGACTACCTGGCCATTTTAACTAGTTTAAAGGAGGCTTGTAGAAGTATAAGCAGCACTCAAGGTTAAGTTTTCCTGTACGACAGGTATTGATTTGGCTCTTAGCTGGGTGACTTCTTACCCTTAAATAACAAGAAATACACAAAGGTAGAAAAAGAACAGTGATTTCTTTAAGGTGACTTTATCGAGATGGGGCTTAAAAGCCTTCTTTCTTTCCTGTTTGTCCATTGACCTGTTTGATTAGTGCAGAGTTCTTAATCTTTCTTTGGGAACTTAAATGTGTGTGTTCTCCCTTTGTAAACTCCTAAGAGAAGATGACAAGTACTTCTAATATTAATATCTCTCAGGAAAATTATTCATTTATTATGTACTTTTCTCTTTCTTTTTTTTTTTTCAATTTAGTAATTATAGAACACTATACCAATGATTCATGACTTGCCTTTTAATTTCACTTGTCTGATGCCACTATACTATCCAGGAATTGTTCTTTATTCAAAGATCATAACACATGCTCGGTTGTATGACATCAAAATATTCCAGAGAGCTGGTTATCACTATAGCGTAGTGCATCTGGACCAATTCTCAGAACCCAAGCCTGGACTCCAGCAAGCAGCGACATGCTGCTGGCTATGGGTCTGCAAGAGAAGCCACTAGAAAGCCAATGGACAGAGACAGAAGCGCTTCACTTACCAGCACTCAAAAGCACTGAGGTATGTTCCCATAAGTCATCATTAAGGTATTTACACTATTATCTCCGAGCTCCAAACCCAGACTTCTAAACTCTACTTGCTGGTGTGGGGCTGGAACTCTGCAAACATCTTTCTGCTTTGCCATTTGACACCGTTAGGCTCAGCAAACAAGGATGAAAGAAGAAACCCGCAAGAGTGTAGAAGGGAGAAAGGCCATAATCTCTGCTCGCTTCTTGTTCTTGTCACTGTTACCCCAACAATACTTATGTACCTCAGCAGCAACAGCCCCTTAGCAACAACTGAAGAAGAGTCCCCAACCTACGGGGCCCTTCTAAGTTTGCAAGTTTTCGATTTCTTGGAACTCTTCTCTTTGTTCCTTCAACTCTAGTGGTTGTAGCTGTTTCCTTTTGACATAGTTCTCTTTTTACCCATCTGTAGTCCAGTTAATTATTTTATGCCAAGTTAATTCAATGTATTGCATTCTCTTTGTTCAAACATTGTATTTTTTTTTTCCTGTTTCCTCACACTCTTTCAATGATTTGCCTTCATGACCGGTATTCAGTGATCAAGCTTGTTTGTTTTCCATCAAGTGTAGGATTTACTTAAGTCTGAAACATGATAAAGCAGGCTAGACGAGCAACTTTCATACATGTTCCTTCCACATTACTTGTGGAGAATTCAGGTGAAAATTAGTGTAATAAAGCTCTAGCCTTCCCTTTGGGACACTTTAATGTTTATTCTGGTTCCCTTTTTCCAGAGAGAATGTCTTCTCTGGCATTCCTAGATTATCCCTATTAATTTTTGAGATTTTCTGAGTGTGATACCTCAGAAGAAGACTACATCAATGCTCTAATCTTATAATTGTGTGCTATGTTTATGATTATATTTCAATTTTAGTTCATAAAGTTAGATACTTTTGTCAAGTACATAGATACAAAGTTATAGCTAAAATAAAAATATATATATTAACAAATAATATTACACATGAATTATACAGCCTTGAAAAAAAATTACATGGGAAAAATGTCTTTTTTTTTGTCTTTTTTAACCATAAGTAAAAATAATATGAGAGACATATAATCGTGTTCTAGATTTTCTTCATCCTTTTGTGTATTATTATTGTTATACACTTGTATTAAGGATCTATTATGTTCTATTATGTCCATGACTTATCTCTTTGTCCTACTCTGACAGTTTGAGTGTTGTTTTAAATGCTAGAAGCCATGCCATGCCACCAGTATTTCAAATATCATCAGGGTCACTCATGGTGAAGCTTCCAAACTAAAATAGACTAGGAGGAATGGTCTGGTGACCTCCTTCTCAAATTAGCCAATGAAAACTTTATGGATCACAACACAAAGACTACAACCATGGACTCAAACATAGCAACTATGGTGAAGATGATGCAAGACCAAGCAACATTTCTTTCTATTGTACGTTAGGTTACCATGAGTCAGAGTCAACTTGATGGCAACTAATAGCATATTGTAAATATTGTCTGAAGTTCAGGCAATTAAAAAGAAAAAAAAATAAAATAATATATGTGCCAACTGAGTGAGTAAGGTATGGAAAAAGATATTTACTTACCTCAGGTGTGACAGATATTTGAGTAAGCTCCAGAGGGGAGATTGTTCACCCTACTTCAGTTATGGGAAAGATAAGAAGGTGTGCTCAGAGAACATTAGCTAAAGTGGATTACAAATTATCTATTTTGCAAGGAACAAGGCACAAACATTCAAGGAAAGAAAACAGTACATGCAAAGGTGTAGAGAACAGAAAATGTGAGTAACTGCAAGGAGTTACTAGAGCAGATGATACAAGAGATGAGGGTGTACAGTGGTAGTAGCACGAGTTAAGGATAAAGGAAGAAGCCTGAAAAGACCCTGAAGAGCTTTATATAATCGTGTTTAGTAATTTATATTTTATTCTTTAGAGAACAGAGACCCATAGATGAATTCTAGGAGACTGTCATGAAGAGATTCACATCTTAGATAGACACCTCAGTTGCAGACTGGAGAATGTCTTGAGGCAAGTGGCTCTAGAGATAAGAAAATTAATTAGGACGCTGTCTTAACAAGCCTTTGGGAAATCAAGGATAATTCCACTAATATCAGGAAAGCCGGAGCTTTCCTTCTTCCCTACTCTTCAATTATTTATTTATTTTACTTTATTATTTATTTATTTATTTTAAATATGAGAGGTGAGAGGCTTTTAACTGTAAAGTGAAGGGGTTGTGATTTGTGCATCTTTGTATAACTCATTGGTTAACATGTTGCTTGCCACAAAGTAAGTTCTCAATAAATGTTGCTTAATGAATGAATTAATGGAACTGAATTAAAGCAGAAGGCTTGACAGTAAAGAGATAAGGGTGGATTAAGGAACTATTAAATAATTATCAGAACAACTGCTTGGTTGTGGAGTGTGAGGGAAAGCAGGAAGCCAAAATAAATCTAGAGTGTCTGAGTGAGCTGGAGAGTTGGGAAAATAGCGATGCCACACAGAGATTAAAAACTACAAGAAGAGAAGGAGATTGATGAAGTTTGGAGGCAAACGTTCTCTCCCTAAATATTTAAGTATTCATTTGTACCTCAGGCAGGCATAGCAGCCTTAATCCAGTGATGATAAATTTTACTCCAGAAATCAAATCTTTTTCTCCAACACAGTGACAAGGCAACCAGACTTTCCCTGAGGTTTTTATCTAAGCTCACCTTCTTTCCTACCACTTGTCTGTCACTTTGTCATACTGTGATGACTTGTTGTTGCTGTGATGCTGGAAGCTATGTTACCAGTATGTCAAATGCCAGCAGGGTTAACTGTGGTGGTCAGGTTTCATCAGAGCTTCCACACTAAGACACACTAGGAAGAAAGACCTGACCTTCTAATTCTGAAACTAATAAACAATCCAAACTTGTTGCTATCAAGTCAGTTCTGACTCATGGTATTCCATGTGTGTAACAGTAGAACTAAGCTCTGTAGAATTTTCAAATGGCTGATTTTTCAGAAGTAGGTCATCAGGTGTTTCTTCTGAGATGCCTCTAGATGGACTCAAACTACCAACCTTTCAGTTAGCAGCCACACACATAACAATTTTCACCAGCCAGGCACTCCAAAACCAATGAAAACCCTATGGATCACAACAGAATATTGTCCAATGTAGTGCTGGATGTTGAGCTACCTAGTTAGGAAGGCACTACACAGTACCGTAATAATGGACTCAAACATACCAATGATCATGAAATAGCACAGGAGTGGGCAATGGTCCGTACAAATGTACATAAGGTTATCACAAGTTGGAGCAACCTGATGACAATTAACATTTTGCTTCACACATTTATTGAGCCTCAGTGTTTGTTCACTAAACTCTCACTGTGTTATTGATAAAATACTATTCTGAGATGTTATTTATTTTATTTATCTTCTCTTTTATTATTTGAGGTATCAGGCATTGTTGCTAAAATCTCAGTCAGATCTAGTGCTTTATCAAAATTTGCCATCTCAATTTTCTCTTAATTATACTTGATGCCACTTATTATCTTCAAGAATTTGAAGTGATTCTTAACAATGTTTTTTATGTATCACATGCAGACTATTTTCGACAGTCTGAGATTTTACTGCTGCTGTGGAAGAACAAATATCAATTACTTTAAGACAAATAATGAAGACAGGACAAACTTCAGTAGACATATTTGAATAAATGAGACAAATTTGATGCCCAGACATTCAGTTTATGAAAATTAAAGCATTGACTAACATAGAAGAATAATTAAAATAACAATATCTCTTACTGAATGAAAAAGAGAGCTAAATTTACAAAAACAATAAATGTCTATTCAGCAAACTTAATATCACATGTAATGAAGTTGCAGCGGTACACCAACAGAAAACTGCCAGAAATTCAGGCTAAATTCTTAAGAGGACTTGGAAGAAGGATACAATTGCTGATGTGAGATAGTTCTTGGCTGAAAGCAGAGAATACCAGAAAGATATTACCTGTGTTTTATTGACTGTGCAAAGACATCCAGCTGTGTGGATCATAATGAATTATGAATAATGCTTTGAAAAATGGGAATTCCAGAACACTTAATTGTGCTCATGTGGAATGTATACATACATCAAGAGGCAGTCATTTGAAATGAACAAGGGAATACTGCATAGTTTAAAATCAGGAAAGGTGTGTGTCAGTGTTATTTCCTTATGTCATACTTATTCAATCTGTGTGCTGAACAAATAATCCAAGAAACTTCACTATATGAAGAAAAACTTGGCATCAGAAATGGAGTAAGAGTCATTAACAACCTGTGATGAGCAGATGACTCAATTTTCTTAGTGAAAGTGAAGAGGACTTGAAGCACCTACTGATGAAAATCAAAGACTATAACATTCTGTATAGATTATACCTCAACATAAAGAAAAGAAAAATCCTCACAACTGGACCAACAAACAACATCAAGATAAACAGAAAATATTGAAATTCTCAAGCATATAATTTTACTTGGATCCACAATCAACACCCATGGAAACAGCAGTCAAGAAATCAGGCATCGTATTGCCGTGGGCAATTCAGCTGCAAAAGACCTCTTTAAAGTGGTCAAGACCAACGCTGTCACTTTGAAGACTAAGGTACAATTGAAACCATCCAAGTCTTGGTGAGTTCATTCACCCATATGCATGCAAAGTCCAGATAATGAATAAGGAGGATGAAGAATTGATGCATTGGAATTATGGTATTGGAAAACAATCTTGGATTTACAAAAGACAGACCAATCTGCCTTGGAAGAAGTACAGGCAGAATGCTCCTTTGAAATGAGGATGGTGAGACTTCATTTCACATACTTTGATTATGTTATCAGGAAGGACCAGTCTAAAGAAGGACATCATGCTTGGCAAAGTAGCGGGCCAGCAAAAAGGAAGACCCTCAGTGAGATTAATTGACACAGTGGTTTCAGCAATGGGCTCAAGTATAGCAACAATTGTGAGGATGGGACAGGACCATGGAGTGTTTTGTTCTGCTGTAGTGTGAGTTGGAACAAATTCAAAGGAACTTAACAACAATAACATCAACAATTAAAATTAAGTGTAATAAATTCAAACCCATTAGAGTGGAATTGCCTGATGTGTAAACTCAAGATACTAGATTGTATAATTTCTCAAATCTCTTCCAGTTCATTTTTTCTTCTTTTCTTTCTTTTAATTCTACTTCTATTTCTTCCTCTTCTTCCTTTCCACCACCTCCTTCTACTCCTGCTCCTTCTTCTTTTTTAATAAGTTTAGACCTGTCAGTCTCTGGCTCAACCTCCAGCTACAAGCATAGCAGAAATTATGGAGCATTGCATTTTCTGCCATAATAAGCATAAATAATATTTTCTCTGGTTTTGTAGTACTGCTGTAGCTAAGTATTGCAAATTGGATGGCTTATAACAGAAATTTATTTTCTCACATTTCTGGAGGCTGTAAGTCTAACTTCTCATAGCCAGAAGGATTCTCTGACTTATATATATATCTTCACAGAGCAGTCTTCCCTCTGTTTGTCTCTCTGTATCTCTTCTTCTGTTTAATAAAGACACCATTTAATTGGATTAGGAGCTACCCTACCTAGTATAATTTCATGTTAACCAATGACATCTTCAAACATCCCAATATTTTTTAACTAAGAGCAAACAAGATCATATTCACAGATTCCAGGGATATGACTTCTTTTGGGAAGACAGAATCCAATCCATAATAGTAGACATATTCACCAACATTACCTTTTAGTGTAAATACAGTTCCCTTCCTAATTGTGGTGGTGGTTGTCCTCTGAATGACCGGTCAAGGATATTAATTTCTCTGAATGTTACTTCACCTTGGTGTTAGTTTTCTCTAACTGCATAATCATATTTTAACAGCCTCCTTTCACTTAATTTCAAAGATGAACTTTTTGCATACCTTCTCTGTTCTCTATCTCACTATCATAAAATGTTTTAGTCTCAAACAACACATTTCTTTAAAAAGCCATTACAACATTTATTTTAAAAATCTTAATTTTTCATAAAATATAAATAAAAAGATTTGAACCATGTTTGTAAAATTCCCTTATCCTACGGCATTATATAGTTCGCACAATAATCTTCATCTCTGCCCCATTGTGTGCTTTTCATCCAACTAACAACAAGAAGAGAGAGGGCTATGCTAGAAAAGTAGACTCAAGAAGCGATTCTTCAAAATAAGTGTAAATGCTAGAATGGAATATATATAGAATGGAATAGAATATATATAGAACATATATATATGTTAATGAAATTGTATAATCTCCCCTCTCCAATTGTACAAATACAATTTGTGCAAATATAATGTCAAGTGTTCATTTTCTTGCTTCTCTTTTGGGTCATTCCAGTTTGTGATTCTGAATACTCATGTGGTACAGTGCTATTCACAACAGTTACAAGGAAGACTGAGAACCATTTTTCAGTACTAAATAATTTAAATCACTCTTACATTTGCATTCATGTAGGTTAGCAACAACATATGTAAGACTAAAGCTAATGTTTTACATCATCAAATGCATGGACAATGAACACTAGAAATGCAAGTGTATTAATATTTAAAAAGTTAATGAAGCTTAATTACTATCTAAAAAAATTAAATAAAAATTCCAACTTTACTGAAATAATGAAATTTAAATTATTAATCAATTATAATTCACATAATGCATTTTGATTTCAATAGAAATTTTTAATTCTAAAAGAAAAAGAACTTTTAAAATCACATGAAAATTTTTAATTACTAAGTCTTTTAATTTACTTTAGAATATTGCTGAAAACATAGTTAAACTTTATACAGTTTAAATGCAACTAAGCAGCATATTTTATTTCCTATATTACTAGTATTATCAGAACACAAAGTATGTGAAAATCCTGATGAAAACAACAAAATCAATCAGCTGACATGAAAGCAAAAAAATAAATTTAATGAAATAAATATATGTCAGTTTACCAATTATTTATGTTTTTAATATCTTATTCTTCCATCTTTGGATGGTGATCCACTGATAACCATGTTCAATATTAATTACATTCAGTCACTTTTAATATTCTGCCAAATTTCAGCCATTAAAATAAGCATAACTTTACATTTAAAAAATTCTTACCATTATGAAGTTGTTTATTGAGGTAGTGGTATAAGTTCTGTTTTATTTAACAAATAGGTTTCTTTGTAACTTTAACCACTTAGACTCATGGTTTGTGGGCCTCCATTGTACCCAGGCTCTGAAAACATTGAGAGCAGGCTCACATTACAGAACATCTCCGGCTGGGTCCTGCAGCAGTTCATAGGACTTGGAGGTTAAGAGTGGTGCAATCTCTTATGACCCAGGTTGGAGACACTGCTTGGATGATGAAACGCAGATTTTGAATTGAAGGAGACTTCAATTATCATCTAACATACATCCTTCATTTCATGGACAAAATAATCGAGACTGAGAAAAGTAAAGTGACTTGCTTGAGACCAAACCTGGTTCTTGATAAAGAAAAAAACTAGAGAAAATCACATCCTTTCCCTCCATGTACCAATCTAGAAATCAAAACATTTTTTTTTTCTTTTGAACATAGTGCACCTACATAAATAATGTGGGCATGCGTATAACATGCAAGCATACAGAAGTAACATATTAGGGGGGTGTGTGGCTTTCAAAAACCGTATAATGTGCATTATTTGTGTAAAAATATGGTATTTTCTGAAGATGTATATAGGAGACGTTTTATGAGAGCTTTTGGGATTCTGAGAATGATACTACTTTAACCATGGATGCTATAGCTGAAGAAAAAGGAACAAGGGAGGGGAGAAAAAGAAGAAAAAAGTGAGGAAAGGAAAAAGGGTTGGAAATGGAGAAAGGGAGAATGGAAAGAGCAGAAAGGGAAATAGTCACCTTTAGCAAATAAAATGTTATCTCCCCTTTTTGAAAATGTGTGATGTGGTCTTGCTGCTGCAGTGAGAAAAGCAAAAGCCTCCCCAGGACCCCAGTGACATTGAATCCATGTTCAGAGATAGAACATGAATTTAACAGCAGCTTAGATGCTTCACCTTCATTTCTGTCAGCATATTACAAATTTAATTTTTAATACAACATGGAATAAAAAGTGCAACTTCGAAAGCAAATTAAGATCATTCAGTCCAAAGAAAAACATGTTACTTATGCATTAACCAATCTGAAACTGGTGTACAGAAAACGAGACATAACATGCTTTAATTTTAACTCTTGTGTATTCACTTGTACATCAGACATTTTTGGAATTACTGAGAGAAATTATGCCTTCCATCACCCTCATTTCCCTTGTCAATTTGACTTGATTCCTTTTCTTATATCACCAGAAACTGAATGTAAATAAACTGAGATAAAAGGAGCCACGACCTGCATCTCACCCTTAAATTCATACAGGATCCAGGCTTCCTCCTGCTCTGATGTGCTGGTGGTTCAAGGAAGAACCACTCTCATAAAACCCTTCCTTCTTTTTACTGATGATTGGAATCCCTTTCACAAGCAACGAAATCAAGCCACAAATGCAAATACAACAAAATTATCATGTTATACACGTGCCTAAAAATAACCGTGGATTTCTTATTTGCTATAAGGCAGTGTCTCAACCCTCTGTAAAATCTGGGGCAAATCTTCCTTTCTTGACTCTGCTCCAGCCATTTGTCCCACAGATTTTAACTCTATGCTACACAGAAAAAGATAGGCTAGATAGACACCATCATGCCTCCTATATCTTTGCCCATACTGTTTCATTATTCCAAATGGTCTTCCGCAGTGGAATTAAAAAAAAAAATGCTGCAACCGAATGGCTTCTGATTCATGAGACCTCAATGTACCAGAGGAAAACCACTCCGCAGGGCTTTCAATGGCTGTGTTTGGGAAAGTAGGTTGCCAAGCTTTTCTTTTGAGACACTTCTGGGTGTACTTCCAACTTTCTGGTTAGGAGCTGAGCACGTTAACAACTTGCACCGTCCATATGTATGGCAAATTCCTTTAAGCTTCAAATCACCATTGTCGAGTTCTTGTCTTTCTTTCTTATAGCAGCTCTTCCTGATTCTTCAGGCTACATATTTTTCTTTCACCTGAAAATCCCTGATATTTTATAAAATTGTCCTTTCCAGAATGTATTTTTTAACTGTTTATGAATCTCCCTTCTCTGCTAGACTATGAAATCTTTACTCATTCAGCAACTAGTTGCATACCTCATACATGTAGACACTATAAATGTTGGTGAAACTGAATTGATCTTTCCAGAGGGCCTGTTATTTTTAAATCATAGCAAGGTAGACATTACTAACATAAATTTTTCCTCAGGGCGGATTTTTTTTTTAAGGGGTGAGTGTAGAAAACATTTGAAGGCACTAAATGTGAGTAAAATATACAAGATATAACATTTCCTCTCAATAAATATTTCAATTTTAGAACTTAATTTTGCAGTGCAAGGAAAACCATTCTTTGTGTTTGTTTATTTCAATGTTGATGTAGCACTTGGCCAGCAAAGGGAGAAAATACAATGCAAAAATACATAGCAGTTATGTATGGGTCTCTCCATTTCAAATGATATTTCTTTCTTTCATTCATTCTTTTTTAATTTTAGGGCAGAATATATATGACTTTCATCCAAGAATATGTAGTTATCCAGATCATCCAGATTTTAAAAGTCTCAACCTCATTTTTCTTTAGGTTGAAAAACACAGCAGTGCATTTTACTTGAGAACCAGTAAGCACTCATCTGAAATTAATGGAAAATTATGCCTTTCAGTGAGAGCTGCAATTTCCAGATGCTCATTCCTTTTCGCATTGCACACTAATGAAATGAACTGAAATATTTAGGCACCGGATATTCTGTTGCTTGGGACGGAGGGCAGTTAGCCAAGCTCCGATGAAATAAGATGAAAGTGCTTCGCCCCTCTGGAGATAGAGGCAGGGACGTCCATGAGAGATTGTGGGCATGTGGGGGCTGCGGAAAGGGTGTGGCACTCCATGGCATGTCAGGTAATATAAGTGTGCTTTTACAACTTGTTAAATTAATATTGTGAGTGCCTAATGAAAGCCTAACATATAAAATACGTATTAACAGAACAGGTAAAAAATGAGGATGATTATTCACATTCAAACCTGATTATTTTCTCTACAATGTAATTCACAACTCTCATTAGTGCATGTCAAATAAAATTAGATTTTGAAACAACAGATTAAATATATAGTTTTCACATCCTTTTCAAAATATCTACTGTTTAGGAGTAGTACAACTTGTAATGAAAACAAGCAAACAAAGCAGAGTAGCAGCTGCAGATAGTTTAGGAGCCCTGGTGGTGCAACCATTAAGTGCTCAGCTGCTAACAAAAAGGTTGACAGTTCAAACCCCACGCCAGGAGAAAGACCTAATAATCTATTCCCTTAAAGATGGCTGCTGTTGTGTGATGTTGAATTAATTTTAACTCATAGAGATCCTGTAGGGCAAGCGGAACTCCCCGTAGGCAGTGCCTAAGGCATTTGACTACTAATCAGAAGGCTGGCCGTTCAAACCCACCAGCCACCCTGCCTAAGGAAGACGGGGCAATCTACTTCTGTAAATATTTATTATCTTGGAAACTCAATGGGGATCACTATGAGTTGGAATCCACTCAATAGCAGTGGGTTTGGTTTTGTTTTTTTGGAATCTTTACTAGAGTAGATCGTCAGGTCTTTTCTCCTGCAGAGTGACTGTTAGGTTCAAACTGCCAGTCTTTCAGTTAACAGTTGACTGCCTAAATATTGCATCACCATGGCTCCTCCCTGTAAAATTAGAGCCCTGAAAACCTGTCACATTGGGTCACTATGAGTCTAAATGAACTCGACAGAACCTAACAACAACAAATAGTTTATGTTAAATGTAATGCAGCATCCTCCTTCCTTAAATAATAGAAATTTTAGCACTAATTTCTCCATATTTTCTCTGGCCATACCCTTTCAAGTGTAGCTTCATTGCCTCATCCTCTGGCCCTGAAGTTGTTTCAATTATTACTCAATCTATTTCAGTGACTATTGTCAATCTTTTCACCCAATTATCCGTACCTCAAATTGGGAATTCATCCTTAACACCTTCTTTCCTTTACTCCCACTCTTTTGATATAGGTATGTAGTGATATTTTCTTGTGGTTTTAATTTGCTTATAGTGCCTAAGGAACTTGACTGCTAACCTGAAGGCTGGCAGTTCAAATCCACCAGCCACTCCTCGGAAGAAAGGTTGGGAAATCTATTTCCATAGTGATACTGCCTCGGAAACCCAAGGAGGGGTCGCTATGAGTCGGGTCTGACTCGATGGCACATAACAACAACAAGCAATAGAAAATGATGTTGAAAATCTTTTCACATGTGTATGGTCAGTAACTGCACGCCCCCCACCCCAGTGACTCTCAGATTCAATTTTGCTTAGCCATGCTCATAAGAACTACAAGCCATTTTCCCTCACCCTCCCTGTCACATATACCTCTGCTCTTCCCTGTTAGGTATTAACCACTTTCCTGCAAGGTGTTAACTCATCCTTAGAATAGTTTTAGGCAATAAGCTTGCTAACCTGCAGCCTCTTATCACAGCATAAACGTGGTCTTGTGGTGCTCTGCCCCCAGCATCCTCCCTATCGGCCCTGGTGCCACCAAATCTGAAGCCAGTCACGTAGCCTTCCAGTCTACATAGCTCCAGTCCCCAAATTCCCAAATTCAGAAGTAAATATCCCTGCAAAATGGGAAGGGTTAGCAGTCATCTTGGATCTATCCCTGGCCACCATTGCTGGATGCTGAATTTGCTAGCAACATTTGTAAGCCTGCTTTCTTTTAAATCCTTTGTCTCTTGATTCTCTTTGTTACTATTCTGAATAAATGTTCAAGTCAAAGCCTACACCTCAGGGAAGTTTTTCTGACTCACTTTAGCTATGCAGGAGGAAATTTGAACCTCCCTGGGAAATTCCCATGAGGTGCTTGTTTTCCATCTCCATATCCCCTTCAGTGAAATGTTTCTTCATGTGTTTTGTCCATTTTAGATTAAATTGTTTCCCATGGCTAAGTTTTAACTACTCATTATATATTCTACAAAATAGTCCTTTATTGGATATAAGGTTTGCAAATATTTTCTCCCATTCTGTAGTTTACAGGGTCCTTTACTGAATTTTTATATATTGACGAAGTTTAATTAAGCAATATCCCTTTATATGGAATATGTGTATGGCGTGAACTCTAAGGACTCTTTGCATAGTGATATGTTCTTGGAAACCCAAGGAGGGGTCACTATGAGTTGGGTCTGACTTGAAAGCATGTAACAACAACATCTACTCAGGTGCTCCATTGCAAACAAAATTATTTCTTGAGTAGAGTTCTTTAAAATGAGCCCAGATTATTACCCATTAACTTGTATTCAGTTCCGACTGTTGTTGTTGTTAAGTGCCGTCGAGTCATTTCC
>NW_006921871.1:4495720-4511329 GCF_000298275.1 Orycteropus afer afer | reverse complement strand
GCCTGCTACTCTGGCGTCCCTGCGTTGTCTCTCCTCACCTGTAACCCTGGGGCTGCTTAGAAGTAAGAAATCAAATCAGTCAAGAATTTCTGCTCATATTTTTAATTAAACAGAGAGTTGCCTCTCAGACTCTCTTGGATCCATCTACCTCCACTACTCTAATGTCTGAATGACCTAAATAACCCAGAGGAATAACAATAAGGTTCAAAGGGAAAAGAGTCAGTTTTATGTAGATTAAGTGGATCCCCAACCAAACTTTTTGTACTTAAAATATTAAAACTGTCTGTGAGGGATGACAGTGAGCAATGAGCATTTTCCATCATCAGAACTTGCAGTCATACGTCACTTTTCAAAATACACCAAAGACAGTCCACTCACTTGATTCTTATAATTTTTAAGGTCTTCACGTTTAGGCAATACTGAATCATGAAAGAAAAATCTAGTGAGAATTTAAAATTTCTTAAGAATCAGTATCTTTAACTTCATTGGGTATCTAAAACCTAAGGCTGATTTTCAAATCATCTTGGGGGCATGGCCCTGGATGACACAGGATAATGCGTCACTGGAAATCTGGAACACCCCAGCTTGGGGCAAACTATGCTTGAGGGATCACAGGGCACCAATGCATTTTGGTGTTCCCAAAGCAACTATAATCTACTATAATCTAAGAAGAATTGTTTGAGTGACTCAGTATGTTTGGTATAGCTCTTCCAGATGAATGGGGCAATATATCTGGAGCTTTGGTCCTGGCTATTGGTTGCATTGGGAGCTCTGGTAGTGTTCCTAAGGAACTTGACTGCTAAGCAGAAGGCTGGTGGTTCACACCCACTAGGCACTCCTGGGAAGGAAGATTGGGCAATCTACCACTTGGTTGTTATACTGCCTTGGAAACCCAAGGAGGGGTCGCTATGAGTCGGATCTGACTCAGCAGCACACAACAACAACAACAACAATGACAACATGAGTTGCATTACCTGAGTCTTCTCCACATTGCTTCATGTAAGGCTAGAATGTCCACAATAGCCCCTTTATATACTTGCCTGTGCCTGGGCTGAAATGGCTGGAAGGCATGTGTCCACTCAGGCACTTTCCCTATCCCTATGTCTTCTCTGGGAGCTCTGGTAGCATATTGGCTAAGGCACTGGACTGCTAACCAGAAGGCTGGCGGTTCAAACCCACCAGCCACTCCTCCAAAGGGAGGTTGGGCAATCTACTTCCGTAGTAATACTGCCTCGCCAACCCAAGGAGGGGTCGCTATGAGTCGGTCCGACTCAACGGCACATAACAACAACAAACGTCTTCTCCAGGCAAGAAGCCTAGACTTCCTCACAGAATATTGATTACATAGTAGCATCTTACAGAGCAGGTAGTTTCCCACAGACTGATTGGTCTAAGGCAGAGCATAAACTGTGAGTTTTTATAAAGCCTCAGAAGTACCGGAAAGTCACTTCCACTGCCTTATATTTGTCAACCAATATACCAAGATCAGTCTAGATCCGAGGAGAGGGGAATTAAACACTACCTTCCAACGGATGAAGTGGCAAGGAATTTTCTATGTCTTTAGTATCATATATTTTTTTAAAAAATCACCATGAAAAAATATATACATTTATTTCTAGTTCCTCCGTTATGTGATTTTGGTAAAGTCATTCAGTTTTTTGTGCCCTTATTTTTTCCAATTGCTAAGTAAGAATGATTCCTGCCTCTTTAAATTTATCAGAAATAGTAACACGATAAACAAGAAAAAAAAATGTGACAGCATCATAAATTACTCAAAGAAAAATATTTTACATAAAAAAATAACATCGAGATTAAGATAGTTGCCTTCAAATTAAGGAAGAACTAAATTTTACATATTTCTGCCTCTTATTTTCATAAGGCTACAAACTACTCAATATCACTGAAACTTAGTTTCCTCACTTATAAAGTAAGCAGGGTAATAACAGAGTCGATCTCATATTAGATCATTTCAACATGCATAACACAATTTGTGTTATATAGTAAACAAACAATAAATGTTAGAATAGAGCTATTATAAGTTTTTTTTTTTTTTTCCTATCAAACGTTATGTCATGAAGGTAAACTTCTGATGAATATTGTAGGATCAAGTAAGCTTAGATATACTGATAAAAGAGAAAATATTCAATCCCCTAGAGATGTCACTTTTGAAAAGGCAATGTAATAGAAAGATTTTTTTTCCTTCCCTCTATTTTTCCAATCACTATACAAAGCACTTCTTGTGACTGAGAGTCACTGGTAAGGAGACTCAATGTAATTAAAAGATTGATCTTCTGGAAACAATGCTTAATAACAGGCATGAAAAAGTGAGAGTAAGTCTGGATTTTCAAACACTGTCCTCAAGTTAATTTAACCTGAGCTGTTTGTGAACCTCCTAGAAAGTTTGGAATCAATATATCCAGGCTGAAATCAATGGACCAGAGAGAACAGGAAACGACAAACTCCAATTGGCTGGTTTGCAGAGACCCTAGAGTCTGTGAAAGAAGCACTAGGTGGAACATCCATTCTGTGTGCTAAAGATGCTCACAGTACAGATTTGCAATGGCAGTCTTTTGCAGTTTGCTTGTTGTGTAATGCAACAATTTTTATAAATATATGCAAATATGTATATATTTACAGATACAAAAAACCAAACCAAACTCACTTCCATCAAGTCAATTCTGACTCATAGCGTGGGTTTCCACGGCAATAAATCTTTACAGAAGCAAACAGCCTTTTCTTTCGTCCAAGGAGTGGCTAGTGGGTTTGAATCACAGACCTTTTGTTAGCAGCAAAGGCCTTAACCACTACATCAACAAAGTTGCTTGTATTTACAGATACGTAAGAAGGAAAGAATTTTTATGTTAAAAAAAATCTAAAAATGAAAGGATTAAAAGTCATCCTCTTCTTTATTCCAAATCTGCCCTCAAAACAAACAAACAAACAAATAGGAAGTCTTTGAACAATCCTTATTGCATTTGTTTTTAAACTATCTTCATCTTAGGATCTTTGGGACATCAAATGTTCTTATAACCATTTCAGTATTTTAATTACGTTCTTAACCTATTTCTTGGCCAGCTTTTCTCAACACTGAATTTGCCTTGAAGGTAGTTTCCCCTCTGTTCTATTAATATCTAATGTTTGATGATTTTTCTTCAGAAACTATGATTTGTCTTCAGAATATTCCTTGAGAATTGAGCATAAGCAAATCTTGGCATAAAATGTCATACATTCTATTTCCTCTTGCCTTTTTATCCTAATATTATAACCTCTTGAGTTTTTATTTAATTTTTTCCTTCCTCTTCCTTAATGATATTTTGCCCTACTGACAAAGTGAGACATATATTACTTCTAGGTTACCAATTGCTACCTGTAACACAAGATCATTGAGAATCAAAAGAAATTAAAATGACTAAAAAACAATAAATTAAATTAATTAGAGGTCAAAAGAATTTCCTGAGTGGTAGTATTATGCAGTTTGCAGGAAATGTGAAAATTTCCACTCTGGAAGTCATTCAAGCCCACAATAACCTGTATAGAAATCAAGCAAAAAACACCTGGCCCAAATGTTTTAGTGCTTTTTGCCAGGATATTCAAATTGTGTGAAAATCAATAATGTTGTTTGCAATACTTCAATTTCAAAACCTCAGCACAATTTGTGTTTTTTTTTTTCTTTGACTATACATCTTTTTATTATTATTTTAATTGTGAGCATAGGGCAAATTTATATTTGTTTAATGTACATTTTGCATGCAGATAGCTTTTAGAAAATTATATGCATTAATCTTTTATATGTTGTATATTATGCATGTTTGAACAAACTTCTCACTGCCATTGAGTTGATTTTGACTCGTGATGCTCATTGGGTTTCCAAGGCTGTAAATATTTATGGAAGCAGACTGTCTCATCTTTCTTCTGCGGAACAGCTGGTGGGTTCAAACGATCGACCTTTTGGTTAACAGCCAAAATGTCTTAACCACTAAACCTCCAGAGTTTTTTGAAACATACCTAGTCTGCCAAATAAAGATTGGCAGTTAAGAAATATGTGAGAAATCAGAGAGCACACAGCTTGTAGGTTGGAGCTTGAGTTAACCTAAGAGAATGATCTTAAAGAAGCCTACCAAAAACAACAACAACAACAAAAAAAAAACCTCACTGCCATTGAGTTGGATCCTACTCATAGCAACCCCTCCTCGGCTTTCTGAGGTGATATCATGACAGAAGTAGATTGCTCAATCTTCCTTCCAAGGAGTGGCTGGTGAGTTTGAACCGCCAGCCTTCGGGTTAACAGTCAAGTGCCTTAGACTCTATGCCACCAGAGCTCCTAGCCTACCAGTTACAAGCAAAAACATCAAAGAATGCTTTGGAGTATAATTTTCTGATTCAAGTTATCCATTGGAAATTGTAAAAAAAGAAAATTAACTTTTTCTACTGTTCCATTTTTCCTTAAGAATAAAATATAAAAGAAAAAAAAGTCATCTAGGAGCAGAATGAACTCTTTGAGAAAAGAAAAATGGGTTGTTGAGGAATTATACAATTTAAAATTAACAGTTTTACCACCGAACATATAAAAATTGAGAATCATTGAACATCTTTTTTTTTTTTTAATTTAGTGGGCTATATGACCAACATGAGGTTCACACTCTATAAATCATTGCTGTGGATTTGATTATGAGCCAGAGGGACACACTCCATAATCTTTCTGGAATAAATCTCAACAAACAAAACAAATGAAATAATGATAACATGGAGCAAAGAATTCTATTTATTTGGTATTTTCTGTGATCATTTGCTCCATCACTATGAAATGCCCTAAAATCTTAGCAGCTAAATATTCATAACACTGATCAAAAGCTAAATTAGGTTAATAATTTTGACTTTTTTTGTACAAATAAGAGCAGTCAAAACCTAAGTAGAAAAAGTTTTATTTTTAATTTTTTTAAAAGTAAAACCCTGAAAGGTATTTGTCTTGCTATTATGATGTTAAAAGTTTCATGTTACAAACCTTTGAATATATTCAACTTAAAGAAACCTGTCATGGCTGTTGTTATGTGCCATTGAGTTGGCTCTGACTCATAGTGACCCTGTGTACAACCGAATGTTGACCTATCCTGTGCCTGTCTTGAAATCCTTGGCATTCCTGAGCCCATCATTGCAGTCACTGTGTCAGTCCATCTCATTGAGGGCCTTCCCCTTTTTCCCTGACCCTCCAGTTTACCAAGCATGATATCCTTCTCCATGGAATGATCCCTTCTGACAACATGACCAAAATAGGTGAGATGAAGTCTGGCCATTCTCGCTTCCAAGGAACATTCAGGCTGCACTTCGTCCAGGAGAGATTTGTTCATTCTTTTGGCAGTCCATGCTACTTTCAGTATTCTTCATGAACAGTACAACTCAAAAGCATCAACTCTTCTTTGGTCTTCCTTATTAATCGTCCAGTTCTCACATGCATATGAGGCAATTGAAAATACCATGGCTTGGGTTAGATGCACCTTAACCTTCAAAGAGACATCTTTGTTCTTCAGTACTTAAAAGAGGTCTTTTGCAGCAGATTTGCTCAGAGCAATACGTCTTCTGATGTCTTGACTGCTGCTTCCATTGGTGTTGATTGTAGAACAAAGTAATATGAAATCTTTGACAACTTCAATCCCTTCTCCATTTATTGTGATGCTGCTTATTGGTGCACTAGCGAGTATTTTTGTTTCGTTTACGTTGAGATGTAATCCATACTGTGGTCTTTAATCTTCATCAGTAAGTGCCTCAAGTCATCCTCACGTTCAGCAAGCAAAGTTGTGATATCTGCATATTGCAGGTTGTTAATGATTCTTCCTCCAATCCTGATAACACATTCTTCTTCATATAGTCTGGCTTCTCGAATTATTTGCTCAGCATACAGATTGAATACGTACAGTCAAAGGATATAATGCTGATGCACTCCCTTCATGATTTTAAAGCATGCAGTATTCCCTTGTTCTGTGTGAACAACAGACTCCTGGTCTATGTACAGGTTCTTCATGAGCCCAATTAAGTGTTCTGGAATTCTCATTCTTCTCAATGTTATCCATAATTTGTTATGATCCACACTACTGAATGCTTTTGCATAGTCAATAAAATACAAGTAAACATCTTTCTAGTATTTTTCACTTTCAACCAAGATTCATTACATCAGCAATGATATCCCTCATTATACACCCTCTTCTGAATCCAGCTTGCATTTCTGGAAGTTCCCTGTCAATGTACTGCTGCAACCATTTTTGAATTATCTTCAACAAGATTTTACTTGCATGTGTTGTTAATGACATTGTTATATAAATTCCACATTCTGTGGGATCAACTCTCTTTGCAGTGGGTACAAATATGGATTTCTTCCAGTTAGTTGGCCAGGTAGCTGTCTTATAAATTTCTTGGCATAGACAAGTGAGTGCCTGCAGTACAGCATCTGTTTGTTGAAACATTTCAATGGGTATTCCATCAATTCCTGGAGCTATGTTTTTTGCCAGTTCCTTCAGTGCAGTTTTGACTTCTTCCCTAAATACCATTGGTTCTTGATCATATGCTATCTCCTGAAATGGATGAACATCAACCAATTCTTTTTGGTATAATGACTCTGTGTATTCCTTCCATCTTCTTTTGATGTTTCTGGCATCATTCAATATTTTGCCCATAAAGTCTTTCAATATTGCAACACGAGGCTTGAATTCTTTTCTTCAGTTCTTTTAGGTTGAAAAATGGTGAGCATGTTCTTCCCTTTTGGTTTTCTAACTCCAGATCTTTGTACATTTCGTTATAATAATTGTCATTGTTTTCTCGAGCTGCTGTTTGAAATCTTCTGTTTAGCTCTTTTATCTTGTCATTTCTTCCATTTGCTTTGGCTACTCTCCACTCAAGGGCAAGTTTCAAAGTTTCTTCTGACATCCATTTTTGGTCTTTTCTTCCTTTCTTGTCTTTTTAAAGACCTTTTGCTTTCTTCATTGATGATGTTCTTGATGCCATCCTACAAGTCCTCTTGTTTTTGGTCATTGGTGTTCAATGCATGAAATCTATTCTTTATATGGTTTCTAAATTCAGGAGGGATAAAATCAAGGTCATATTTTGGCTCTTGTGGACTTTTTTTAATTGTCTTCAACTTTAGCTATAACTTGCATATGAGCAGTTGATGGTCTGTTCCACAGTCAGTTCCAGGCCTTGTTTTGGCTGAGAATATTGAGCTTCTCCTTCACCTCTTGCTACAGATGTAGTCAATCTGATTCCTGTATACTCCATCTGGAAAGGTCCAAGTGTATAGCTGATGTTTATGTTGTTGAGAAAAGGTATTTGCAATGAATAAGTCATTGGTCTTGCAAAATTCTACCATGCTATCTCCAGTGTTATTTCTATCACCAACGTCGTATTTTCCAAATACCAGTGATTCTTCTTTGTTTCCAACTTTTGCATTTCAATTGCCAGTGATAAAAGCACATCTTGCTTAGATGTTTGGTCAATTTCAGACTGCAGAAGTTGATAAAAAAAAAATCTTCAGTTTCCTCATCTTTAGCTTTGGTGGGTGGTGCATATATTTGAATTATAGTAGCATTAACTGGTCTTACTTTTAGGCATATGGATATTATCCTGACAGTGACAGCATTGTACTTGAATATAGAGATTGAAACATTCTTTGTGATGATGAATGTCATGCCATTCCTCTTCAATTTGTCATTCCTGACATAGTAGATTATATGACTGTCTGATTCAAAATGGCCAAAACCAGCCCATTTCAAGTCACTACGGGAGCTCTGGTAGCACAGTGCGTAAGGCACTTGACTGCTAACCAGAAGGCTGGCGGTTCAAACCCACCAGCCACTCCTCGGAAGGAAGGTTGGGCAATCCTACTTCCGTAGTGATACTGCCTTGGAAACCCAAGGAGGGGTCGCTATGAGTAGGGGCCAACTCAATGGCATATAACAACAACAACAACAATGTCTAATATACCAATCTTCATGCATTCCATTTCATTTTGACTACTTCAAATTTTCCTAGATTCATACTCCGTGCATTCCATGTTCCTATTATTAATGGATGTTTGCAGCTGTTTCTTCTCATTTTGAGTCATACCACATCAGCAAATGGAGATCCCTAAAGCTTTACTCCATCCACATCACTAAGGTGAGCTTTACCCTGAAAAGGCAGCTCTTCCCCAGTCAAATTTTGAGTGCCTTCTGACCTGAGGGACACATGTTCTGGCACTATATCGGACAATGTTTCAGGGCTATTCATGAGGCTTTCACTGGCAAATTCTTTGAGAAGTGGATGGCCCCTTCATTCTTCTGAGTCTGGAAGTTTCCACTGAAAACAATCCACCAAGGGTGACCCTGGTGGTATTTGAAACACTGGAGGCATAGCCTCCAGCCTCACAGCAACACATGAGCCACCATATTACAACCAACTGACAGATGAGTGGTGATAAAGAAACCTAGTATATAAAATAGAGCTCTGGTGGTGTGGTGCCTAAGGCATTTGACTGCTAAGCAGAAAGTTGGAAGTTCAAACTTACCAGCCACTGTGTAGAAGGAAGATAAGGCAATCCACTTCTGTAAAGATTAACTGCCTCAGAAACCCAAAGGCAGTTGCTAAGAGTCAAATTGAGTTGATGGCAGGGAGAGTGAGTATATGAAAACCTAGGTAATTCTTAGTTTTATAAAATTATTTCCCATAGATTCCTTTCAATAACATATCCTTCTAATATGTTTAAAATTATATTATCTGTATAAAACTTAATTCACAAACAATGTTCAATAAATGGCCATTCTTTTTTTTTTTTAAAAAAAAAAGAACATCCATCTTGTCACTAATATATAACCTTTATAAAATTCATTACAATATAAGGTATTTAAAATATATTATTTCTTTTGATATATTGGATACTTATAAAAACTCTTTGAAACGGTCAGGGAAATTATTGTCACTCATTTCATAGTGAGGGAATTAGGACTCTGAGACACAAATTTGCCCAATTTCACAAGTACCAACTGCCATGCAGTGGACACCAACTCTTAGTTGTACCATGCTCCATAGTGCTTTGTTTTGTTTTTCAGTTCTTTCTATTTTTTATTGCTTTCTTTTTTATCCAAATGAATATTTGTTTATCTTTTAGTTAGTGGGTTACCCTCCTTATTTCTTTCACCTCTGATAATCATCAAATAATATTTCTTTTTTTGTGAAACCCTTTTCTTGACTTTTTACAATAATGATTTCATATAATATTTGTCCTTTTGTGATTAATTAATTTCACTCAGCATAATGACAATCCACATTATGGGATGTTTTGCAGATTCATCATTGTCCTTTAATGTTCTAAAGTATTCCATTGTGTATATGTACCATAGTTTGTTCATGGGCATTTAGTTTGTTTCCATCTTTTTGCTACTGTGAATATATTGAACACATTCAGGCAGCTAACAAATACATGAAGAAATGCTTACATTCATTAGCCATTAGAGATGCACAATTGTAAACAACAATGTAGCTGGACAATGAATAAGGAAGACCGAAGAAGAGTTGATGCTTTTGAGTTGTGGTGCTGGTGAAGAATGCTGAAAGTACCATGGACTGCTAAAAGAACTAACAGATCTGTCCTGGAGGAAGTGCAGCCAGAACGCTCCTTGGAAGCAAGAATGGCCAGACTTCGTCTCACCTATTTTGGTCATGTTGTAAGAAGGGACCATTCCCTGGAGAAGGATGTCATGCTTGGTAGGGTGGAGGGTTGATGAAAGAGGGAGAGGCCTTCAAGGAGATGGATTGATACAGTGGCTGCGATGATGGGCTCAAGTATAGCAGGGATTGTGGGGCTGGCACGGGATTGGGCAGTGTTTCGTTCTGCTGTGCATGGGGTCGCTATGAGTCGGAAATGACTCACTTAACAACAACAAACAACAATGTGATATTATCTCATCCTAGCTTTAAAAGCAAAGTTTAGCAAAACAGAAAACAGCAAATGATGGAAGGAGTGTGAAGAGACTAGAATCCCTAAACACTGCTGGTGTTATTGTAAAATGGTGCATCCACTGTGGAAAATAGTATGGCTCTTCCTTAAAAAGCTGGAAATAGAAATATCATATGATCCAGCAATCCCAAAACTAAGTATATATCCTAAAGAAATAAGAGCCATGACATGAACAGATATATGCACACCCATGTTCATTGTAGCATTATTCACAATAGCAAAAAAAGATGGAAACAACCTACACAGTTCTCAATGGATGGCTTTTCATAAGTAATTTGCTAAGCATTTCTTCTGAGGTGCCTCTGGGTGGATTCAAATTGCCAAGCAGGGACTCCACCAAAACCTAGTCAGATACTAAAAGGCAAAACCAGCACCACAGCACAAACATTTTACTTTTAAACTTAAGGTCTTTCCATTCTGTCAAACTGACTTGAATTTTAAAATTTCACAAATCCCTCTTATTAGTAACAACATGTTTCTAAAATTAATATACAGTAGTTCTAAGCCAGTTACAAATATTTCCTCTTATCTTAGTATTTTGTTTGATTCCAGACTAGATCTACTATGAAATAGTTGACTGACCCTTTATTGTGTAGTTTAGAACTATTTGTACTCAAACAGATAAATAAATCCCTTCTTTATTTTAGTAATATACTGTTTGTTAATTTTTATTTTCTGAATCTTCTGTTCATTGTTTTTTTCCAGTAAACTTCATTTATCTTCAAATGTCACTGATTGTAAAATTCTGGTACCTAAAGTATTACTCAACATGGTAAAATAACCAAGTTTTACAGTGTGAAATGACACAGTGCAAAGCACTGCCGTGGAGTAGGATCTGACTCATAGCTACCCCTCCTTGGGTTTCCCAGGCTGTATCACTATGGAAGTAGATTGCCCAACCTTCCTTCTGGGGAGTGGCTAGTGAATTTGAACCACCAACCTTCTGGTTAGCTGTCAACTGCCTTAGGTACTATGTCACCAGAGCTCCCACAACATGAAAAGAACTCATGAAACTCACCTCCAATGTGTTCTATGTCTTATATTTACAAATAATTTTTGTATTTATGTTTTTTCCAACTCACACTGTTTACATTAACTCTCTTAAAATAAATAAATAAATAAATAGACTACCATCGAGTGGATTTGACTCATAGCCACCCCTCCTTGGGTTTTTGAGGCAGTATCTCAACAGAAGTAGATTACCCAATCTTCCTTCTGAGGAGTAGCTGATGAGTTAGAACATCCAGCTTCTGGTTAGCAGTCAAATGCCTTAGGCACTATACCACCAGAGCTCCCAGTTAACTCTCTAGGTGTTATATTTTCATATTTTCCCTGGTGCCATAATTTATACATACTTTGATATGTATGTAATCAGTGATTTTTGTCCACTCAGACTAATGTTTGATAAACTCAAGAGCCCTCTTAGGAATACAAGAATATATAGCAGTATTTTCCTATTATTTCTGGTTCTCTTCAAAATATGATAGAGATTAAGATATTTTTCATCTCCTTTTACTATAAAGAAAATCATGACAAAAATTTTTGAGCAACACATGAGTTATAAAGCATGTTATTTGTTGAGGGTTGCAGTTGAGTTGATTCCAAATCATGGTGACATACTGTGTGCAGAAGAGATCTACTCCATAGGGTTTTCAAATCTGTGGCCTTTCAGAAGCAGACCACCAAGCCTGTCCTCCAAGACACCTCTGGGACTGTTCCAACAGCTAACCTTTTGGGTTGTAGTTGAGGACTTAACTGTTTGTGCCACACAGAGACTCCATAAAACACGTTAGAGAATCTTACATATTTCACTCACCTTTTCCTGACTTAGTAGAAAATAAAAAGCTGCATTCTGTTAGACTCTCTAATCAAAAAAGAAAAGAGTTTTTAGATAATGTGTTCTGTATAAACTAATGAAATGGACATGTGTCTAATTATGGAAACTACCACTTTGAAATAATAATCTTATTGGGCATTTACAGAGATTCTGGCTTATTATTTCAATTCTTTTCTTCTTTGGGAAGCAGTATTTCCAGGCTGTCAAAGAATTAAAGTTTCTGCATTTTGCATAATAATTATCTCATCTAATTCTTCTATCAATCATTTGACTTCCAAATGTGATAAAACTAACAAAATGAAAACCCTTGAATTATTAGCTAGTAGATTTCAGATTAAATCTTCCCTATATTCCCATGAGTGAAAGTCAAATTCAAACTATACTTACTTTTCCCAGTTTCTTAGAACTTATCTAGAACCATCTTCTTTTTTATACTATGCCTACATGATGGGGCAATCTATTTCCATAGTGATACTGCCTCAGAAACCCAAGGAGGGGTCGCTATGAGTTGGGTCTGACTCAACAGCACATAACAACAATGACAACCTTACTTCAAATAAATCATTCTTTTAAGGTACCCCTAAAAACATTATGAATGTGTCAAGAATGTTGAGGTGATGTTAAGATTTTTATTTTATTAAGTCGTTGTTAGGTGCCCTTGAGTCATCTCCGACTCATACTAAACTTATGTACAACGGAATAAAACGCTGCCCATTGCTGCACCAGCCTCACAATCCTTGCTATACCAGAGCCCATCATGACAGCCACTGTGTCAATCCATCTCCTTGAGGGCCTTCCCCTTTTTTGTTGACCCTTCACTTTACCAAGCATGATATCTTTCTCCAGGGAATGGTCTCTTCTGACAACATGACCAAACTAGGTAAGACAAAATCTGGCCATTCTTGCTTCCAAGGAGCATTCCAACTGCATTTTTTCTAGGACTGATTTTTTAGTTCTTCTGGAAGTCCATAGTACTTTCAGTATTCTTCACCAACACCACAACTCAAAAGCATCAACTCTTCTTCAGTCACCCTTATTCACTGTCTAGCTTTCCTACGCATATGAGGCTATTGAAAACACCATGGCTTGAGTTAGTCATACCTGAGTTTTCAAAGAGACTTAATTTAGTGTAGCCCAAATTTTAAATGTTTTACTTTTTTTCCTTTTTGTGTCTTCCTTTAGACAACATATTTTTCATTTGGGTTAAATATTTCCTTATTACTATACTCCACTTCACATCCATCCTGGATTACTCAGTCAAGTGATACCATTTAGCTAACTTTTGACATGGCAGAATTAGAATGATTTTATCATTTAGTCTTCATCCTTCTTCTACTTTCCCATTTGAATGACTAAAGTTCCTTTTATTCAAGAAAAGATATGTAAACCACACTTACACACTTTCACATGGCATAATCTGTGATCTGATATGAGTAGGGAGGAAATTTGCCTATGAATTTCCACTTATTTTTTGGAAAGGGTGTACTTTGTGTCAAAATTAGCACTTTGTACTTTTAAAGCGATTACAAATACATTATGCCTTTGATCCTTATAAAAAAAAACCTCTGAGATAGGCTGAACATGTTAAAGATAAATAGGCTCAAAGAGATTTCCTAACAAAGCTGGTTAGTTACTGGCAAAATTAAATCTCCTGATGCCTTAGTTGTTAGGTGCCATCAACTTGATTCTGACTCATGGTGATCCTATTATACACAACAGAATGAAACACTACCCAGTCCTGCATGCTCACAATAATTGCTAGGTTGAGCCCATTGTTGTAGCTATTCATTGTTTCAATCCATCTTATTGAAGAGGCTCCTCATTTTTGCTGTCCCTCACTTTACAATACATGTCCTTCTCCAGAGACTATTCCCTCTTGAAAACATATCCAAATTACATGAAATGAAATCTCATCATCATTGCTTCAATGAAGCTTTCTGTCTGTACTTCTTCCAAGACAGATTTGTTCTTTCTTCTGGCAGTCTGTGGTATATACAATGTTCTTCACCAACACCGTAATTCAAAGGCATCACTTCTTCTTTGGTCTTCCTTATTCATAGTCCACCTTTTGTGGACATTGAAATTGAAGAGATCATGACTTGGGTTAAGTGCACCTTAATCATCTAAGTGACATATTTGCTTTGTAATGCTTTTAAAGAGATCTTTTGCAGCAAATGTGCCCAATGAAATACTGAGACGCTTGTTGTTGCTGTTGTTATGTGCCGTTGAGCTTAGCCTGTGCTTTTTCTGCCACTCTGAAAGTTTTGTTGTAAAAGTTTAAAGGAAAATTTCTTAAGACTTACAATAGACCATTTTTAGAAGTGTATTGGTTTCTTATTTTTAAAGATTAATTTTTAAAAAGGCTGTTCCCTTTAGATATGTTATGAAATCTTGAAAATATAAGATGAAACACACCAATAATGTCACTGCTTAAAGGAAACCTTTACTTCAGTAAGATGTTCATGTTTATTTATATATTTGACATCATACTATGGTAATCATTCAATTTCTTATTTAATCACTAAGTATATCAGAACAAATTTTTGATGTATTTGAATATTTTTCAGAAATATTTACAGGAGCTACATACAGTTTTATCATGTTGATGTACTCTCATTAACTTTTAACATTTTACTATTGTCAGATAATGATACTATTTATTATATTAATTTTTTACATTGTAAGTAACACTGTAATACATGACCTTGTATTACATTTATGTTGCTTATATAAGAAGAATTACTAATCATAGAATAGAAAAGTTTCTTAAAAATCCTTGCTGTAAACTACAAATGTTTCCCTAAACCTTTGTACCCATTTAAGGAACTCTGGTGGCTCTGCGGTAAAGGCATTCAGCTGCTAACCCAGAGGTCAGTGGTTCAAATCCACCAGTTGCTCCACAGGACAAAGATGAAGCAGTCTCCTTTTGTAAAGATTTACAGCCCCGACACTCTATGGGACAGTTCTATTTTGTCTTATAGGGTCACAATGAGTCAGAATTAACTCAATGGCAGTGGGTTTTGTTTGGTTTTGTATCCATTTATACTGTTCCAGTATTGAGTGCATTACACGCATTAAATTGTATAGTTTAATTTAATGTTTTTCTTTCTGATCAATTTGTCAACTTGTTTTGATTTGTGTTTCCCTGATTACTATTGTTATTAGCTGCCATCCATTTGGCCCTCATCTCATGGTGACTTTATGTCCAAAGAAAGTAAATCCTGCCCTGTCCTGTGCCATCTTCATGACTGATTCCAAATTGGAACTTTTAGATCCATAGGATTTTCATAGGCCAAGTTTTTTGAAGTAGAACACCATATATTTCTTCTTCATCCATCTTAGTCTAGAAGCTCTGTGGAGAATTGTGCTTTCACTTTAAGGAGAACATTCCTGGTTCCTTTTCCTGAATCACATTTTAAGTATATTTTACCTACATAAATTTCTTATATTTGCCATATCTCACAGAATTCTTTCTTCCCTTATCGTATCTTAGTTCAGTAGATTTTCAGCCTTATGTAGTTTATGGAAACATCTCTAGAGCAGCTTCTAGGTCATCAGAAGCCAGGTAGCTTCCTGTGGTGTCACTACAGTTGGTGTCACCCTATGTGGTAACTCATAGTGTCACCTCCACACAGAGCTCCTCGTGTGCTGGACAATACCGAATCCTTATTAATGTTTACTGTCAATTTAGATTACAGAATAATATGTGATAAATAAAATTATAAACTGCTTAAATATAACATTTCTTGTTGTTGTTGTTGTTAAGTGCCGTTGAGTTGTTTGCGACTCATAG
>NW_006921871.1:4480501-4491835 GCF_000298275.1 Orycteropus afer afer | reverse complement strand
GGGAAAGTGTTCAGTGCAGATCAGTGAGTAAGCACAAGCCTGCCCGTGCTTACCTCGCTCCCGGTTACTAAGCACAAGCCCGCCCGTGCTTACCTCGCTTCCGGGGACTAAGCACAAGCCTGCCTGTGCTTACCTTGCTCCCAGAGACCCGGTCCCTCTCCATATAACAGTTCTTAGATTATATGAATACTCACAACAAAACTGTTTTGTAAAATCTTTGTACATTTAATTATAACATTATTAATTATAACATTATTACTAACTGAGAGGAAGCAAGTTTTGACATTTCTCTACTTTTTTCCCTTTAGTTACAACTTCATTCACAGAAACATATTGGTATAAGTTCACAAACACTAATTACATGAATATTATAACTAAAACACCAGAAATTTGACAAAGTCAGCAACTATGAAAATACCAGCAGCAACAAATATAACAGTGCAGGCTTGTAGCATGTGGAAATAAAACCACATGATTCAAAGTGTTGTTGTAATTGGGGAATAATGATAGCACTTTCTAAAAACCAAACTAAACTCACTGCTGTCGAGTCAGATTCAACTCAATGCAACCCTTCCTTGGGTTTCCAAGGTGGTATCTCTACGGAAGTAGATTGCCCAACCTTCCTTCCAGGGAGTGGTTGGTGGGTTTGAACTGCCAGTCTTTGGTTAGCAGTCAAGTGCCTTAGGCACTACGTTAAAGCAAATTAGCATATAGTTTTAGTGCTCTAGAGCCTGGTAGCCTTATAAATATATTGACATATGTAAGCTGAGCTTACAAAAAGATGATTTTGTTGTTTTAACTAACTACAGAAATATTTTTATTTTAAAAATAATTTCTACTGAAACATTGCACAAACAGTTTATAGACAGTCATTTTGGTGTCAGCTCATCTGACAGTATCACCTGGTATGGTCCCCATTCACTGAACCCTCCTAGTAACCCCAGTGGTAGCTTTTCAGTGTTTTCTTTCACATCAAGATTGTTGTTGTTGTTGTTATGTGCCGTCAAGTCGGCCCCGACTCATAGCGACCCCTCCTTGGGTTTTCGAGGCAGTATCACTACGGAAGTAGGATTGCCCAACCTTCCTTCCGAGGAGTGGCTGGTGGGTTTGAACCACCAGCCGTCTGGTTAGCAGGCAAGTGACTTAGCCACTATGCTACCAGAGCTCCACATCAAGATAGGTAGTATTTTACAGGTCTTTCCAGGAAGAACTGATGCTGTCAACTCCCATGACCTTGGAGAGAATGACAAACTCACTATGATACAACTTGGTAAGTTAAAACTTTGATTTATTTCAATTTCATCTCTTTGTCTTCATAATTGCCAGACATTTCTCTCATTAATCACTAGAGAAAAATTAACAAGCAAATGCCTAAAGATTATTGTGCTTTATTTGAATTATTCTGGAACATTATACCAAATAGTGTAATGGTTTATATAGACTTCTGAAACTTTCTGTTTTACTTAACAATAAGTTGTTTGGGTGGTGGTGTAGAGCCTAAGGCATTTGGCTGCTAACCAGAAAGTTGGTCGTTCAAACACACCACCGCTCCACAGAAGAAAGACTGGACAATCTACTTACATAAAGATTTTCCACCACTTGTTATGTGCCATCGAGCCATCTCTAACTCACAGCGACCTTATATACACCAGAACAAAACACTGACCGGTCCTGTGCCAACCTCATGATCCCTACTAGACCTGAGCCCATCAAGGCAGCCAGCATGTCAATCCATCTTTTTGAGGGCCTTCCCTTCCTTTGTCAACACTCCACTTTACCAGGTATGACATCTTTCTCCAGAGAATGGTCCCTTCTGACAACATGACCAAAGTGGGTGAGACAAAGTCTGACCATTCTCTCATCCAAAGAGCATTCTGGTTGCACTTCCTCCAGGAAAGATTTGTTAGTACTTTTATCAGTCCATGATATTTTTCACCAACAGCACAACTCAAAAGCACCAACTCTTCTTCTATCTTCCTCATTCACTGTCCAGCTCTCACATGCATATGAGGCTACTGAAAATACCATGTCTTGAGTTCGGCGCATTTTAGTCTTCAAGGAGATATTTTTGCTCTTCAGCACTTGAAAGAGGTCTTTTGCAGCAGATTTCCCCAGTGCAATACATCTTCTGATTTTTTGACTGCTGGTTCCATTGGTGTTGACTGTAGAACCAAGTAAAATGAAGAGTCTTTGACAACTTCAGTCTTTTCTCCATTTATTGCAATACTGCTTATAGGTCTAGTTGTGAGGATTTTTGTTTTCTTTATATTGAGGTATAATCCATCCTGCAGACCAAAGTCTTCAATCTTCATCAGTAAGTGCTTCAAGTCATCCTCACTTTCAGCAGCCAAAGTTATGTCATTTGTGTATTTCAGGTTGTTAATGATACTTTCTCCAATCCTGATGACACATTCTTCTTCATATAGTCCAGTTTCTTGAATGATTTTCTCAGCATACAGATAGAATAAGTATGGTGAAAGGATACAAACCTGATGCACTCCTTTCTTGACTTTAAACCATGCACCATCACCTTGTTCTGTTCGAATGACAGCCTCCTGTTCTATGTACAGGTTTCTTACCAGTACAATTAAATGTTCTGAAATTCACATTCTTCTCAAAGTTATCTATAGTTTGTTATGATCCACACAATTGAATGCTTTTGCATAGTCAGTAAAACACAAATAAACATTTCTCTGATATTCTTTTCTTTGAGCCAAGATCCATCTGATATCACCAATGATATCCCACACTCCACATGTCCTTCTGAATCCAGCTTGCATTTCTGCAAGTTCTCTTTCAATATACTGCTGCAACCATTTTTTAATTATCTTCAGTAAGGTTTTACTTGTGTGTGCTATCAATCATATTGTTCAATCCCACATTCTGTGGAATCACCTTTCTTTGAAATAGGTACAGATATGGATCTCTTCCAGTCAGATGGCCAGGTGGCTGTCTTCCAAATCTCATGGCATAACCAGTCCAGCATGTCATCAGTTTGTTGACACATCTCAATGGGTATTCCATCAATTCCAAGAGCCTTGTTTTTTGGCAATTTCTTTAGTGTAGCTTTGACTTCTTCCTTCAATACTATTGGTTCTTGATCACATGCCACCTCCTGAAAAGGATGATCATCTACCAATTCTTTTTGGTATAGTAACTCTCCATATCCCATCCATCTTCTTCTGATGTTTCCTGCATCATTCAACATATTGTCCATGAAATTTTTCAGTATTGCAACTTGAGGGTTAAAGTTTTTCCCCAGTTCTTTCAGCTTGAGAAATGCAGAGCGTGTTCTTCCCTTTTGGTTTTCTAACTCCAGGTCTTTGCACATTTCATTATAGTAATTGGCTCTATCTGCTTGAGCTGCTCTTTGAAATCTTCTTATTTTGTCATTTCTTCCATTTGCTTTAGCTACTCTCCACCCAAGGGCAAGTTTCAGACTCTCTTCTGACATCCATTTTGGTCTTTTCTTCTTTTCTTGTCTTTTTAATGATCTCTTGCTTTCTTCATGGATGATGTTCTTGTTGTCATCCCACAATTCTTCTGGTTTTCGGTCATTGGTGTTTGATGCATCAAATCTATTCCTTAGATGGTTTCTAAATTCAGGAGGAATATAATCAAGATCATATTTTGGCTCTTGTGGACTTTTTTTAATCGTCTTCAGCTTCAACTTGAACTTGCATATGAACAATTGATGGTCTGTTCCAGAGTCAGCTCCTGGCCTTGTTTTACTGATTCTTGTGTACTCCATCCGGTGAAGTCCACTTCTATAGTCACTATATGGTTGAAAAAAATGTATTTGCAATGGATAAGTCATTGGTCTTGCAAAATTCTATCATGCGATCTCCAGCGTCACTTCTATCACCAAGGCCATATTTTCCAAATACCAGTGATTCATCTTTGTTTCCAACTTTTGCATTCCAATTACCAATGATAATTAATGCATATTGATTGCATGTTTCATCAATTTCAGACTGCAGAAGTTGGTAAGATCTTCAATTCCTTATCTTTGGCTTTGGTAGTTGGTGCGTAAATTTGAAAAATAATAGTATTAACTGGTCTTCCTTGTAGGTGTATGTATATTACCCTACCACTGACAGCACTATACTTCAGGATAGATCTTGATACGCAGCCTGTACCCTGGGCACAAACACCCACCTCCTGCTGCTCCCAGGACTGGCTGACCATGGCCTGCCCCCTCCACACACACAAACTCCCTCTTTCCACTGCTCCCAGGGATGGCTTATTGTGGCCTGCCCCAAAAAACACAAACTTCCTTGGGAACCCAAAAAGGGGGTTGCTATGAGTCAGAATCAACTCAGTCACAGTGAGTTTGGTTTTCTATGTAGATGAATCATTCATTTTCACTTCTATCTAATATTCCACTGTATAAAATCACTACAATGTGTTTATTGTTATGAAAATAATCATTTGAGCTATTTTCAGTTATCATAAGTCTAAAACTTTAGGAACATTCCTGTGCATGTTTTCTAGAGCACATTTGCTAAGTTTCTCTAGGGTAAACAAATATGAGTAGAATTATTGGATGATAGTATATTATACTCAGAAGAGGCATAGAATCAGTGTAAAATAATTATGTTCTTTTTCATAAAATAAGATACTTGCATCTTTCTTGCTTTGTATATTTGAAATAAGTTAACAAGGACTATTTTCGTTTTTAATATTGTTTAAAACAATGAATAACAGCAAAAAATCAACAAATCCATCCTGCTTAAATTAGTTTCCATATCTTTGAATTTTATTTCAAAATTGTACTACATGTCTATTTGTAATGCATGTGATCTGGGCCATAGAATTACAACATCACCCAGGATTCCATCTTAGCACAGCAGTAGAATAAATAGTCTAAAAGAAACACACTCTGCAGTAGCAAGCCCATAGGTTTTCTGAAGCAGAAAGAGCAGTGTGGGTCCATCATTGATTATAAGTATTTATTGAATAACCCCATGGTTTCATAATGCAGGCTTATGCAGGAATAAGATGGACCAAAATGGGAAAGGCTGAGCCTGGAAATCCAAGCATATCTGTGAGATGAAGCACAATCCAGGTGCCAGAACATAGAATCCAGGAAAGGAGTGAGCCATTTCAGAGAGGCATGATTAAGAATAAAAGAAGGGTTGAGGGTCTGAAGATAAGTGAATTGCCAGTCGGAACAAACAGAATGAAGGTATCGTTACTGAATAAATAAGTAAAGACCTAGAGCAACATTCTACTCTGGCAGGGAAGAAATATTAAAAGAAACCCATCTGGAAGACACCTTATAGAATATCAGGGAGTCATATGTGTGAATTTAAAAAGCCTAGAAACAGATTTCACAAATGTAATGAGATAGAGACAATTTTATTCAAAGAAATGTCGATTAAGAGGAACACTGAATTTGCTTGAAAGCAAGTAGTGACAAGTATTTTTAAGGAAAAACTGACAATAAAGGCATCAATAGTGACCAACATTTTAGAGAAAGGAGTGAATCCAATTTATCTGAGACAAAAAAGGAGGAAGGGATGTCAAAACAGGTTTAAGGTGGAGTGAGAGGGATTACTGTTGTTGCTAGGTGCTGTTGAGCTGGTTCCACCTCATAGTAACTCTATGCATAAGAGAACGATCACTGCTCACTCCTGCTCCAACCTCCCATTGTTGTCATGCTTGCCCATCATTGCAGTCGCTGTATCAATCCATCTCATTGAGGATCGTCCCCTTTTTTGCTCACCCTCCACTTTGTGCTGCATGATATTGTTCTCCAGAGAATGATCCCTTCTGACAACATGACCAAAGTATGAGAGACAAAGTCTGGCAATTCTGACTTCTAAAGAACATTCTGGCTTTAAAACTTCCTTCAAGACAGACTTGTTCATTCTTCTAGTTGTCCATAGTAACTTCAGCATTCTTTGCCAACATCCCAATTCAAAAGAATTATTTTGTGGTTTTCCTTTTACATTTTTCAGCTGCCACATGCATATGAAGCTATTGAAAATACTATGGCTTGGGTCAACCACATAGTAGTTGTCAAAGTGACATCTTTCCTCTTAAACACTTTAGAGAGGTGTTCCTTTGCAGCACATTTGCCCAATGCAATATATCATATGATTTCTTGACTGCTGTTTCCACGGACATTGATTGTAGATCCAAGAAAAATGAAATCTTTGACAATTTCAATCTTTTCTCCATTTATCATGATGTTGCTTATTGGTCCAGTTGTGAGGCTTTTTGTTTTCTTTATGTCAAAGTGTAGTCCATACAGAAGATTGTAGTCTTTGGTCTTCATCACTAAGTACTTCAAGTCTTACTCATTTTCAGCAAGCAAGATTGTGTCATCTGTACTTCTAGCCCCCAAATTGTAAGAGAACAAAATCCTTGTTTGTTCAGGACATGCCATTTGTGGTAATTTCTGTTAGAGAAGCACAGTAACCAAAACAAAATATGATACTGAGAGAGTGGGTGCTTCTCTGACAGATACCTGAAATGTGCAAACAGGAGTGGAGTGTGTCTTTGACCTGAGAACCCAACAGAGAGACCGGCATGAGAGATGGGAGCAGCAGAACTGAGAGACCAGCTTGAGACATGGCAATAGTAGAGACTGGCATGAGACTGTGACAGCCTTGCCAGACGATGGAGGAGAAAGCTGGAGGCCTTTCGGTAGACAGCTTTCTGGTAGAGTGAGTTGCCTTTTGCCATTAAATGGTTGAAGAGAGCAGCATGAGATGGAGTGGCAGGTTGACCAGCCCACTGAGCAAGAAAGCTAAGTGTCTGTTGGGCAAGAAGATTCTTGGAGAAGTAGGCCCTCAGGCATTAATTGGAAGCTGCAGAGAGACCAAGGAAACTGGAAGCAAAGCTGCCTCAACCTGAAGGGTAAAACAATGGCCTTTGGGGGTGTAACCACCACAGCCTCCTAGGTTTCAAAGAGTCACACCTTCACCAACTTATTTCTGGAGTGTGGAGCTGCTCGTTCATGTGGATCAGTTGGATGGAGCTATAGCCACTACCTAAGAGTGTGGGGACAGGGTTGCCATTCTCAAGAGGTAGAGGAACAGGGTTTTCCAGGCCAAAGGAGTGAGGTTGCCACTCAGAGGAACTAGGGTACTGGAGCCACCCAGTGAAGGAGCTCTTCACAGATGCCACCCAATGGAAATCTGTACAGGTGCCAAGTTGACAAGGGCTGGAATTGTGGTAGTTAAGGTTGTTGTCCACTTGACTGGGCCTGGTTAAGTGGCTGGGCAGCTGAATGTAGTTATTCCCCAGATGAGATTGGTAATTAACTCCATGGTGTAATCTACTAGAACAGCTGAGAAGCTGCTTTAGGGATGTGCTCTGCTTCCAGCACATAAGAAGCAGCTTTCAGGAAGGTCTCTTGTTCATAGCATGCTTGAACCCTGCATTTAGCTGAGTCATTGTTCAGCAGCCTGCCATGTTGCTCTGCTGATCTTGGGACTTCTTCTGGACCTGAATTAGTGGCCTGCCATGTTGTTTTGTAATATTAGGACTGTGCCGTTTTACTTGTCAACCTTGGGTTTGTCAGCCTCAGTAGCCAGTAGCCACCTGAGTGAAGAAAAACCTCCAGCTTCAGTGGGCCGGGAGCACAACACAGAACTGAAGCCCAAGGTTGAGGGGCTTTAGAGCCTTTAGAGCCTGATACTTTGAATTTGGACTTCTAGTCTCCAAAATTGTAAGAGAATAAAATCCCTGTTTGTTCAGAACATCCCATTTGTGGTAATTTCTGTTAGATCAGCATGAAGTAACAAAATATCTGTATATCACAAATTGTTAATAAGTCTTCCTCCAACCCTGATACCATGATCTTCTTCACATAATCTGGATTCTCTGATTATTTACTCAGCATACAGATTGAAAAAGTATGGTAAAAAATACAACCCTGACATACACCTTTCCTGATTTTAAACTATGCAGTACCCCCTCGTTCTGTTCAAACAACTGCCTCTTGGTGTACATAAAGGATCCTCAGGAGCACCGTTAGGTGTTATGAAACTCCTATCCTTCATAATGTCATCTGTAATTTGTTATGATCCACACAGTTGAATGCATTTGCATAGTCCATAAAACACAACAAAACATCTTTCTGGTATTCTTTGCTTTCAGCCCAAATCCATCTGACATCAGCAATAATATCCCTTGTTCAATCTCCTCTTTTGAATTTGACTTGAATTTCTGGAAGTTCAACTATCAATGTACTGCTACAACCATTTTTGAACCATCATCAGCAAAATTTTACTTGTGTGTGATACAATGGTTAAGGTATTTGGCTGCTAACTTAAAGGTTGGTGGTTCAAACCCTTGAAAAAAAGATGAGGCAGTCTTCTTTCATAAGATTTACAGCCTTGGAAGCCAAATGGAAGGCATTATGGGTTGAAATATACTCAGTGGCAATCAATGATATTTGTGATTGCTTTTATAATTTCCCATTCTGTTGGATCACTTTTCTTTGGAATGGGCACAAATATGGATCTCTTCCAGTCTATTGACCAGGGAGAAAAAGAAAAAAAAGAAATTGTATGGACGACAGTCCTATTCTTACAGTCAGGGGATCACTATGAGTGAGCTACATGGCAGCTGGCACTTGTGACTTTGGGAAAATTTGCTTCTCAAGGTTCCAATTAACTCACTATGAAATGAGTGATGATAATTTCCCGGACCTTTTTAAAGAGTTTTTATAAGTATCAAATATATCATATAACATAATGTATTTCAAATACATTAAGGTGTAATGAATTTTACAAAGGTAATGGATTAGTCTACCACTCATCTATCAATTTGTCACACTGTGGTGACCTGCATGTTGCTGTGAGGCTGGAGGCTATGCCACTGGTATTCCAAATACTAGCAAGGTCACCCATGGTGAACAGGTTTCAGTGGCACTTCCAGCCAAAGGCACACTGAGAGCAAGGAAGGGGCCATTCACTTCTCAAACAATTGGCCAATGAAAACCTTATGAATAGTAGTGAAACGCTGTCTGATACATTACTGGAAAACTTTATGAATAGCCTCAAACATTTTCTGACATAGTGCCAGAAGTTGAGCCCCTCGTGTTGGAAGGCACTCAAAATATGAATGAGGAAGAGATGCCTCTTCAAAGTATGTTTTTGTTGTTGTTGTTATGTGCCGTCGAGTCGGCCCCGACTCATAGTATAGTTGACCTTAAAGACGTGGATGGAGTAAAGCTTTTGGGACTTCCATTCATTGATGGGGCATGACTCAAAATGGGAAGGAACAGCTGCAAATATCCATTAATAATCAGAACATGAAAAGTACAAAGTATGAATCTCAGAAAATTGGAAGTTGTCAAAAATGAAATTGAATACATAAATATCAGTATCTTAAGCATTAGTGAACAGAAATGGACTGGTATTGGCCATTTTGAATCGGACAATATGATCTACTATGCCAGAAATTACAAACTGAACAGGAATGATGTCACACCCATCATCACAAGGAAGGTTTCAAGATCTATCCTGAAGTACAATACTGTCAGTAATAGCATATTATACATACACCTAAAAGGAAAACTAGTTAATACTACTATTATTCAAATTTATGCACCAACCACTAAAGCCAAAGATGAAGAAATTGAAGATTTTTGCCAACTTCTGATGTCTGAAATTGATCAAACATGCAAACAAGATGTATTGATTATTACTGGTGTTTAGCATGTGAAATTTGGAAACAAAGAAGAACCACTGGTAGTTGGAAAATATGGCATTGGTGATAGAAATAATGCTGGAGATCACATGATAAATTTTTGCAAGAATGATTTGTTCATGGAAATTACCCTTTTCAACTACAGAAATAGTGGCTAGACACATGGAACTCTCCAAATGGAAAACACAGAATCAGATTAATGACATCTGTGGAAACAGAAGCTGGAGAAGCTCAATATCATCAGTAAAAACAAGGCCAGGGCTAAACAAAATTAGAATAAGTCCAGGAGAGCCAAAGTATGACCTTGATTATATATTATTTGAATTTAGAGATCATCTGAAGAATAGATTTAATACATTGAACATAAATGACTGAAAACCAGATGAGTTGTGGGATGACATCAAGAATATCATTCATGAAGAAAGAAAATGGTCATTAAAAAGACAGGAAAGGAAGAAAACACCAAAATGGATGTCAGAAGAGACTCTGAAATTTGGTCTTAAATAGAGAATAGCAGAGGAAAATGGAAGAAATGACAAGATAAAAGAGGTGAACAGAAGATTTCAAAGAGCAGCTCAAGAAGACACAATTATTATAATGAAATGTGTAAAGACCTGGTGTTAGAAAACCAAAAGGGAAGAACATGTTCAACATTTCTCAAGGTGAAATAACTGAAGAAAAAATTCAAGTCTTGAGTTTGTAATACTGAAGGATTCTATGGGCAAAATACTGACTGATGCAGGAAGCATCAAAAGAAGATAGCAGTAATACACGAAGTCACTGCACAGAAAGAAGAATTGGTCAATGTTTAACTATTTCAGATGGTGGAATATGATCAAGAACCAATGGTATTGAAGGAAGAAGTTGAATGTGCACTGAAGGAATTAATGAAAATCAAGGCTTCCGGAATTGGAATACCCATTGAGATGTCTCACTAAATGGATGCAGTGCTAGAGGTGCTTATTCATCTATGCCAAGAAATTTTGAAGACAACTACCCGACCAAATGACTGGAAGAGATCCTTATTTGTGCCTATTCCAAAGAAAGGTAATCCAACAAACATGGAAATTATTGAACAACATCATTAATATCACATGCAAGTAAAATTTTCCTGAAGGTATTTAAAAAATGGTTGCAGCAGTATATTGACAGGAAATGTCCAGAAATTCAAACCACATTCAGAAGAGGGCATGGAAGGAGATATATTATTGCTGATGTCAGATGGATCTTGGCTGAATGCAAAGAATACAAGAAAGATGTTTACCTATGTTTTATTGACCATGCAAAGATATTTGACTGTGTGGATCATAACAAATTATGAATAACTTTGAGAAGAACAGGAATTCTAGAACACTTAATTTTGCTCAGTCTGTGCATAGACTGAAAGGCTGTCATTCAAACAGAACAAAGGGGATGCATGGATTAAAATCAGGGAAGGTATCTGTCGGGGTTCTGTCCTTTCACCATGCTTATTCAATCTCTATGCTGAGCAAATAATCCAAAAAGCTGGACTATACGAAGAATAATACAGCATCAGAAGGCTCATTAACATACTTTATGTAGATAACACAACCTTGCTTGCTGAAAATGAAGATGACTTGAAGCACTTACTGATGAAGATCAAAAGCTAGTCTTCAACATGGATTTCACCTCAACATAAAGAAA
>NW_006921871.1:4451219-4476026 GCF_000298275.1 Orycteropus afer afer | reverse complement strand
GGGGTCCAAGATTATCTTCTGTGTCTGTGTTAATTGGTTTCCCTTTTCTTTGTTGAAGAGGGTCTGTGCAATCCTTCTGCCTAGTCCGCCATCTTGCCGGAACCCTTTGCTACAGACCTCTTAAAACTGCTGAGAAGCAAAGACGTCACTTTGAAGACTAAGGTATCCATAACTCAAGCCATGATATTTTCAATCACCTCATAAACATGTGAAAGCTGGACATTGAATAAGGAAGACCAAAGAATAGTTGATGCCTTTGAGTTATGGTGTTGGTGAAGAAAATTGAAAGTACCATGTACTGCCGGAAGAATGAAAAAAGCTGTCCTGGAAGAAGTACAGCCAGAATGTTCTTGGAAGCTAGAATGGATAGACTTTGTCTCACCTACTTTGGTCCTGTTGTTAGAACGGACCATTCCCTGGAGGATATCATGCTTGCTTGGTTAAGTAGAGGGACACCCAAAATGGGGAAGACCCTCAACAAGATGGATTGACACAGTGGTTGCTACAATGGACTGAAGTATAGCAATGATTGTGAGGATGGCCCACAACCAGGCAGTATTTCATTCTGTTGTACATGGCATTGTTTTGAGTCAGAGCTGACTTGATGACACCTAAGAACAACAGCAACATCAGTCACTACTCACCACCAAAAACTCCAAACTCACTGCCATCAAGTCAGTTCCAACTCATTTCCACCCCCACTGAGTTTCCAAGGCTATAAATCTTTACAGGAGCTGACTGCCTCATCTATCTTCCATGGAGCAAACCAACCTTTTCTCAGCAGCCAAAGTCCTTAACCACTTCACCACTAGAGCTTCTCCTACTCACCATGGCACTATGTCAAACATTTTCTTTGGGCATTAAGCTACGTCAATTGACTTAGCTGCCCCTGAGACTGTGGTCCTAAGCCCCCAAGCCTAGTGACTCATTACCTCAAGGTTTTTGATTAAGGCTAAGAAATTTTCATAGTTTTGTCACCTGATTGCTCTACTTTATATGTGGATATATTTAGAGTATGTACAAATATGTATATAGAAATATCAATATCTTCTGCCAAACCTACATGTAGTTATGGGTGTACTATACCATTCACCTACCTGTCTGCCTACATATCTACTTACAGATTATTAATTTTTTTATTACTGATATTGCAGGATTGTGTATGTAATAATATTTACCTTTGTTATCTGTAACCCTTCAGTAGCTCTCCATATCTTCCTATGCCTTAGTGATATTGTGCTAATAACCCCCTTATTTTATATTGCCCTTCCCTTCACCAAAATTAATGTGTCTATTATCCAGTTAGCGATTTTCCCTCCCATCCCTGGTAACAATTGATGAATGTTTCAGTCTATGTGTAAGCCTTTCATTGACTTTTTATAATACTGGAGTCATACAGTATTTGTCCTTATATGATTGATTATTTCATTCCTCCAGGTTCATCCATGTTATGAGGTGTTTCATGAATTTTTCATCATTATTCATCATTGCATAGTATTCTATTGTGTGCATGTACCATAATTTGTTTATACTTTCATCTGTTAATGCAGATTTAGGTTGTTTCCATCTTTTTGCTATTGTGAATAATGTTGTGATGAACATGGGCATGCATATATCTATTCTTGTCCCATCTCTTACTTCTCTAGGATATATACCTAGTAGTGGGATTACTGGATCAAATGATATTTCTATTTCCATCTTTTTAACGAAGCATCATACCATGTTCCACAATGGTTGTACCATTTTACAGTCTCACCAGCAGTGTACAAGAGTTCCATTCTCTCCACACCTACACCAGTATTTGTTACTTTCTGTCTTATTAAACTTTGCTATTTTTGCTGGGGTATGATGATATTTCTTTGTTGTTTTGATTTGCATTTCTCTAATAGGTTATGATAAAGAGCATTTCTGCATGTGTTTGTTGGCCTCCTGAATATCTTCTTTGATGAAATGTCTGTTCATGTCCTCTGCCCATTTTTTCATTGGACTGTTTGTCTTCTTTCTGAGGTATTCAGATTTTACATAAAATTTAGGGATTAGTCCCTTTTGTGTTGTGTTATTGCCATTTCCCTCCCCTATCTATGGATTCTCTTTTTTGAAACTTTTTGATGCACAGAAATGTTTAATTTTTTAGGAAGTTCCAGTCATCTAGTTTATCTTGTGCTCTTTGTGCATTTTTGCCCACACCATTTGTTACAGAGAGTTACCTGTTCCCCAAATAATGAACTCTGGCCCTTTGTCAAAGGTCAGCTGTCCAAAGGTGAATAGATTGACTTCCAGGTTCTCAATTATATTCCTTTGGCCTATGTGTCTGTCACTGTACCAGTAACATGCTGTTTTTTACTACAGTGGCTGTACAATGGTTTTGAGATGGGGAAGTGTGAAGCTTCCTAGTTTATTCTTCTTCAGTAGTACTTTGATCTGAGGCGGTATCACTACAGAAATAGATTGCCCAACCTTCCTCCCGAGGAGTGGCTGGTGGGTTTGAACTACCAACCTTCTGATTAGCAGTCAAATGCCTTAGGCACTACACCACCAGAGCTCCCCCTTTTTTGTTTTGGAGTACTTTGATCATCCAGGTTCTGTTTCTTGTCCATATAAAGTTGTTGTTTTTGTTGTTGTTGTTAAATGCCATCGAGTCGGACCCAACTCATAGCGACCTCTCCTTCGGTTTCTGAGGAAGTATCACTAAAGAAGTAGATTGTCTCATCTTCCTTCCAAGGAGTGGCTGGTGGGTTTGAACCACCAGCCTTCTGGTTAGCAGTCAAGTGGCTTAGGCACTATGCTACCAGAGCTCCCGAAAGAAAGAAACCACACCTTCCAACTGAGTGCATCGGACTCCTAGCAAGCCTTCCTTGAGTTCCCAAGGAGGGCTGAGTTGAGAAAGAGAAGGCAAGTCTAGGCAGTGTGGAGTGGCTTGTGGGTTTGAACCGCAAGCCTTGCGCTTCCCAGGTGACTGCCTTAGGCCCGAAGCCATCTTCTAGGGCCCATATAAAGTTAGTGACTGTTTTTTCCATCTCTCTAAAGAATGATAATGGAACATACATTGAGATATGTTTTTCTGTCTATGTGTGTCTCTTTTGGTTTCTTTCAGCAGTGTTTTGTAGTTCTCTTTGTATCAGTATTTTATATATTTGGTTAGGCTTATTCCTAAGCATTTTATCTTTTTGGTAGCTGTGGTAGTTAAGGTTATATATGTACTTGTCTGGGTCTGGTATTAGTCACTGGGTAGCTGGTTGTAGTTATTCCCCATGATGAGACTGGCAATCAACTCCATGATGGAATCTGCTGCAAGCAGCTGAGTAGCTTCTTCAGGGATGTGGTCTGCTTCCAGTACATAAGGAGCAATTTTTGGAATGGTCTTCAGCTTTTGGCATGTTTGGACCTTTCATGTAGCCAAGTCTTCATTTGGTAGTGTGCCATGTTTTCTTGCTGATTCTGGGAATGTCTCTGGACTTGAACGAATGCCCTGCCATGTTGTTTGGTTATACTGGGACTGTGCCACTTTATTTGTTGACCTTTGGCTTGTTAGCCTCAGAAGCTAGCAGCTGCCTGAGTAAAGAGACACCTTTTGCTCCAGTGGGTCAGAAGCAAGAGCAGGGCTAAAATCCAAGGTCATGAGGCTTTCACCCAGCCCCTGGAGCTGGCACTTTAAACTTGGACTTCTAGACTCCCCAACTGTAAGAGAGTAAACTCCTGTTTGTTCAAGTCATCCATTGGTTTTGTTGTTGTTGTTAGAACATCACGAAGTAATCAAAATAGTAGCTATTGTAAATGATACTCTTTTCCTCTTTCCTTCTTTTATGCTTCTGTGTGTTGTTGTTGTTAGGTGCCGTCGAGTCATTTCCAACTCATAGTGACCCCATGCACAGCAGAACGAAACACCACCCAGTCCCGTGCCAGCTCCACGATCCTTGCTATACTTGAGCCCATTGTCACAGCCACCATGTCAATCCATCTTGTCGAAGGCCTTCCCCTCTTTTGTCAAGCCCCTTACCAAGCATGACATCCTTCTCCAGGGACTGGTCCCCTCTGACAATGTGATCAAAGTAAGTGAGATGAAGTCTGGCCACCCTTGCTTCCAAGGAGCATCTCGGCTGCACTTCCTCCAGAACAGATCTGTTAGTTCTTTTGGCAGTCCATGGTACCTCCAGCATTCTTTGCCAGCACCACAACTCAAAAGCATCAACTCTTCTTCGGTCTTCCTTATTCATTGTCCAGCTCTCACATGCATACAAGACGATTGGAAATATTGTGGCCTGTGTCAGGCTCACCTTAGTCCTCAAGGAGACATCCTTGCTCCTCAGTACTTGAAAGAGTTCCTTCGCAGCTGACCTGCCCACTGCTACATGTCGCCTAATGTCCTGACTGCTGCTTCCATTGGCCTTGATTGTAGAACCAACCTCAATCTTTTCTCCATTTATCTTGATGCTGCATATTGGTCCCACTGTGAGGATTTTGGTTTTCTTTATGTTGAGATGTAATCCATGCTGCAGACTGTAGTCTTTAATTTTCATCAGTAAGCACTTTAAGTCATCCTCACTTTCAGCAAGCAAAGTTGTGTTGTCTGCATATCTCAGGTTGTTAATGATTCGTCCTCTAATCCTGATGCCACATTTTTCTTCATATAGTCTGGCTTCTTGGACTATTTGCTCAGCATATAGATTGAAAAAGTATGGGGAAAGGATACAACCCTGACGCACTCCCTTCCTGATTTTAAACCATGCAGTGTCCCCTTGTTCTGTTCGAACAACAGCCTCTTGATCAAGGTACAGGTTCCTCATGAGTATAATCAAGTGTTCAGGAATTCCCATTCTTCTCAATGTTATCCATAATTTGCCATGATCCACACAATCAAATGACTTTGCATAGTCAATAAAGCACAAGTAAACATATTTCTGGTATTCTTTGCCTTGAGCCAAGATCCTTCTGACAGCAGCAATGATATCTCTTGTTCCATGTCCTCTTGAATCCAGCTTGCACCTCTGGAAGTTATCTGTCAATATACTGCTGCAACTGTTTTTGAATTATCTTCAGTAAGATCTTATTTGTGTGTGATATTAATGATATTGTTCGATAACTTCCACATTCTGTGGGATCACCATTCTTTGGAATGGGTACAGATATGGATCTCTTCCAGTCAGTTGGCTAGGTAGCTGTCTTCCAAATCTATTGGCATAACCGAGTGAGTGCCTCCAGCTGTAGGGGTTTCCAAATGATTTTGGTATGTTGATCTCATACCCTGCCACTTTGCTGAATCTTTAAATAGTTCTAGTATTTTTCTTTCTGGGTCATATATGTAGAGCATCATATCATTGGCAAATAAGGATATTTTTACTGCCTAACCAATTTGGATGCTTTTTACTTCCCTTTCATGCCTTATTGCCCTGGCTAGGACTTATAACACGGTATGGAAAAGAAGTAGTGATAGTGGGCATCCTTTCCTGGTTTTCATTCACAAGGGAAATGTTTTTAGTCCCTCTCCATTGAGAATAGTGTTAGCTGGAGGAGGTTCTGCTAAGAGCAGAATAAGAAGCAAACTCCACAGACCCTCTTCAACAATGAATAGGGGAACAAATGGACACAAATACAGAAGATAATCCTGGAGCCCTGAGCTTTAAAAGGAAGGATACAGAAGTGGAATAAACTCCAACTACTAGAAGAACCTGCATGAAAACATCAAAAAAAGAGACATACAGAGCTGCAGGCTGTCAGCCATCCTGATGGCACAGATGGCTTGGATATTGCCAAATGGTGTTAGGACCTAAGAATTAACCAAAAAATCAGCCCTGCTAGCCAGGGACTACAGGGAGGACACACTGGTGTCTAGTGAATAAAAGGGGAAGCAGTGAAGAGGGAGACAGGGTGAGTTGTGGACTTTTGTCTATCAGGAGGGGGCAGCCATTTTGAATATTTACAAGTGGTTGGACCATTGTGGATGTTTAAAGCGACAGTGTTCTCCCAGATTCAGAGCCTAAGAATAGGCTTCACTTGCTGGAACCACAGGGACATTCCCATTGTTATTCTTATACCCCACCCCCTCTTGGTGAATGGAGGTGTGGCCATCCCTCACTCCCACCCACCTTGTGGGTCAGCAGGAATTCCATCCCAGTCTTTCTGCTCTGATGGTGCCTGGGCTCGCCCAGCCCAGATTTTTTTCCCTTTTTTTTAAGTTTGTTTGTTTTTGTCTGTTTTAAAATTATTACTATTATTATTTTGTCATTTTTATTATTATTCTTTATTCTTCCCTTCCCAAGTTCTAGTTTTCACCTTTTTCTCTCTTCCCTGTTCCTGGTTCCCATTTTTTTCTTTCTCATGGTTAACCCCATTCCTTGTTTTTCTTTTTGCATTTTTCCTGCTTCTTTCCATATTATTCTCCTACTCTACCTCTTTTCTCTTACTGCTCCCTCCCCAAATATTGTGGGTTTTTTTTTTTTTTCCTTTCTTTTCTTCTTTTCTTGGTGATTTTTCCTATGTGTTTATGTAGTGTGTTTTTTTGTCTGCTTGCTTTTACTTTTTTGATGTTTTGTTTGATCATTGTTTTGTCTAACTGAGTGGGAGATGGCAGTTGTGGCCATGAGATGCAACCAAACCTGCACCTCCCACAGGTCTATCCACTTACTGAGTGAGAGCCACCACTACTTCTCCACCAACAGTCCAAGGATAAACGGCCACCAAGAAGAGCCTGACTCAACTTTAACTGCTCTTTACAAACAATTACTTTAACTAGCAGAGATCTTTAACTAGCAGAGATCTAAATACAACAACATCACAATCATAGACCACAGACCATCACTGTCCACACAAAGAAGGGAAATAAAGTGGTAGAAACAAAGGAGCAGGATACAGACCCAGAACACATCCCTGAAGAAGAAGCAGCATTGGAACTCCTTGATAAGAAATTCAAAAGAATTATATTTAGGTAACTTCAAAGGATTGAGAGACAGATCAAGGAAAACACTGACAAAATTAAGGAGATAGTGTCGGCTATTATTTTATGTATATGCCTTTAATTATGTTGAGGAATTTCCCTTCTATTCTTATTTTGCTGAGAGTTTTTATCAGGAGTGGGTAATGGATTTTAACAAATGCTTTTTCTGCATCAATCAATATATTATTATATGAGTGTTTTCCCTTGTTTTATTTATGTAATGGATTATGCTAGTTGTTTCACTGATATTGAAAATTTTTTGCATATCTGGTATGAATCCCACTTGGTTGTAATGTATTATTTTTTGATATGCTATGGATTCAGCTGGCTAAGATTCTGTTGAGGATTTTTGCATATGTTCGTGAAGGATGAAAGTGTGGAGTTTTCTTTTTCAATGGTTTATTTGCCCATCTTTGGTATCAGGATTATGCTTGCTTGTGTTAGTCAGCTTCCATTTTCTTTCCTTGATCTTCTAATTCTATAACATTGTGATTCAAGTAGATGTTTTGGATTATTTCAATGTTTTTAAATTCATTGAGGCTTATTTGTGGCCAAGCATGTTGTCTATTCTGAAGTGATAAATGTGTACTGGAAATTGATGTGTATTGCAAATTTTTTGGTTGAAGTGTTATGCATATGTATATGAGGTCAATTATGTTGATTATGTTCTTTAGATTTTCTGTATATTTTTTTTTTAGTTTCTTTTTAGTCGTTCTGTCCATGAAAAGTGGTGTATTAAAGTCTCTTATTATTTTTGTGGTGCTATTTCTCTTTTCAATGTGGTTAATGTTTAATTTATGTATTTTAGGGCTCTTTCATTGGGTACATAGGTATTTATTATTGTTATGTCTTCTTCCTGGATTGTCCTTATAATCATTATATAATGCCCTTTCTTGTTCTTTATGGTAGTTTTTGTCTTGAAATTTATTTTATCAGAAATTAATATTGCCATCTCTTTGATTTATTATTTTCCCATCTTTTGATTTTTAGTTTATTTTTATCATTGTGTCTGAGGTAACTCTGTTCTAGGCAGCATATTGTTGGGCTCTGTTTTCTTATATATTCTGCTACTTTTTTCTCCCAACTGGTATATTTAATCTGGTATATTAATTGTAATGGTTGAGAAGTATGGATTTATTGCTATCATTCTTTTGAGTTTTTACTGTGATTTTGATGGGGTTTTTTGTTCCAAATATTTTTCTGTTCTGTGTTCATTTTGTTACCAGATTTCCCCACACACACCTTCATTGCTGTTGATTTTGTGTTTACTAAATCCTTATGATCTTCTTCTTTCTTATTTTGGTTAGAAAGTTTATGAATTTTCTTTGTGGTTACCCTGTAATTTATTTTTATCTCCTAAGTTTAAAACAAGGAGCCCTGGTGGCATAGTGGTTAAAGCATTTGACTGCTAACCGCAAAGATCAGTGGTTGGAAACTAGCAGATGTTCTGTAGGTCAACTTCTATAAAGATTTACAGCCTTGGAAACCCTCTGGAGTTGTTCTACTCTGTCCTAAAGGGTTGCAGTGAGTTGGAATTGACTCAATAGCAGTGAGTATGTTTAAAACAGTCTGTTCTATCTTGACATCATCTTGACATTCTCTCCATTTGCAACTTCTGTGATTATACAGTTTATCCTTTTTGCTTTGTGGTCATTGTCATTTACAGATTGATGTCTCTGGGTCCCTATTTTCGGTCTTCTAAATTTATTGTTTTTGATAATTTTTTTCTAGGTTGGTTCCCAGGTGATATTGCTATGTGTCTTAATCTCAGGATGTTGTCTGGCATTGCTGGTTCTCTGTCTGAAGGATTCCCATAGCATTTCTTGAAAAGTTGGTCTGGTTTTTACAAATTCCCTTAATTTCTCTGTATCTGTTTAAATTCTGTTTATCTGGAATTTTGCCAGTGTATTTGAGAGACATTTTTCCAAGCTATATCGTTCTTGGTTGGCACTTTTTTTTTTTTTCCTCTCAAGATTTTGCATGTGTCTTCCCATGGCCTTCTTGTCTGCATGATTTATGCTGAGAAATCAAAGCTTAGTCTTTTTGCTTCCGCTTTCTAGGTAAAATTTTTCTTATCCTGAGATGCTTTCAGGGTTTTATCTTTGTATGAGGTTTGGAAAGTTTTATTATGCTATGTCTTGGTGACTTTCTTTTGTAGTATATTCCATATGGGGCTCTTAAAGCTTCTTTTATGTATATTTTTTCATCTTACATTCTATTAAGGAATTTTTCTGCTAACAAGTCTTCAGCAATTTTCTCTCTCTCTCTCTCCCCTCTCTCTCTCTCTTCCACTCTTCCTGTTTTGGAATTCTAATCACATGTAACTTTTTCCTCTTCATAGTATTCCATGTAATTCTTAGGCTTTCTTCATTTTTCTTCATGATTTTTTTTTTCCTCTTATAGATTTGTATCAAGGGATTTGTCTTCTAATTCCCTGATCCATTCTTCTATTGATTCAATTCCACTTCTTTGTCCTTCCAATATGTTATCATCTATCTCAAAAATATTACTGTTAATCTTCTGGATTTCTAGTTGCTATTTTGTATGGTTTCTAATTGTCTATTTGTTTTGTCATTTTGTGCTCATATTGTTTTCCTGAGTTCTCCTAGGGTATTTTCTGTCTTCTGCTTGATTTTGTTTGTGGTTTCCTTGATCTCTATGAAGACCTTGTATATAAATATTTTGAATTTCTTGTCAGGTATTCTGTTACCTGTTCTTCTTCAGGGACATTTCCGGTTCTCTATTTTGGTCACTCACTTGAGCCATTTTATCCTGTTTATGTTTTGGTTCAAAGTTGTCTGTTGTGTCATAGACCTTTGGTGATATTATATTTATTTGTTGATTATGTGTTGACTTATTTCACCCTGATTTTGTGTTTTGCTATATTTTGACATAACTGCACTTATGGGGTGAACATTCTACTCTGGTTGCTAGTTTGACAGCAGTAGGGCATCCCTTACCTGTTTATGCATGCATGGAATAACTAGAGGTAGTGTGGGCACAAACCTCTGTTTGCTGGTCATGAACAGCAACTGTGGGCAGATTGAACAGGTGTTGTCTACAGTGTGTCATTGATCCAGTGGTACAGGACTGGGTGGTTGAACTCACCCATTGAGTAGGGTGGTATATGGTACGTGTTGCAGGTGTGGCTGAGCAATGAGGAAGTAATGTCCTCCTCCCACAGGATATGGCAGAGAAGAAGAGGGGGAAAAAGAAGAAATGTGAGGAAAATAAAAGATAAAAATGAAAGAAAGAAGAGGAAGACAGAAAAATAAATAAAGTGGAAGGAATAGTAAAAGATAAAAACAAAGAAGAAAGAAAAAAAGGGTAGTGTGGCAGCAGATGCACATGCCTCTAAAATGACAGGCACATGACATCCTATCTCCTAGGACATGTGCTGCTGGTCACAGTGGCAGCATGCAGCTGTTGTATGCTCTATGTGAGCTTGCTTCCCTGCAGGTGACAGGAGCCTAGTGCACATTCCACATGTGTGCACCCCTTGCTGCCAATGTGGCAGGGGATGACATGCAATATGTGAATGTGTGTGTCCCTGAACTGGAAGCAGCAGGCACCTGGTGTTCAATTTGTGAAAGCACATCATGTTAAGCACACTGGGCACATGGAGCATGATACAAAGGCTTATATCATGGTTTTCTGGGGCTGTGGTACAGCAGATAGCTGCTGGAAGAAGAGGTGATCTGAGTGAATTGGGTGAGAAATATCAGAAGAGCATCGCTGCCCACTGGATTGATAGCAGCAGGAAAGGCTTTGCCCCTTGTCACCAAAAAAGTATGACGTGAGGAAAGTGGGAGAATGCAATTCTCTGGTCATCACTCACTGATGTGGGCCTGATACATTTCTGACCCAGTGCAGCTGATTATCTGGTTCTTGTACTGACTCAATCAAGTAGGGGGCCACCTGGAATCCAGCATCTCCAGATGCCATCTCATAAGCTTTCTCTTCCATGTAGGCCTTCAATCCAAATGTAGGACCTACTACTTATGAGTAGTTTTATGCTTGTTTACTTGCTCCCTCTCTGCTCTGTGGTCATCTGTGCCATTGGAGTCCTCACCCATTTCCTTTTGCTTTCTTCCCTTAGATATAGCTTGCTATAGGTAACAGATATATTCTGTTCACCTTTCTGAATTTTTCTGAATTTGTTTATATTGAGTCCTTGTCTTAATGGCAATTCCATTAAGTTAGCTTCTCCTCACCTGTGCATGTTGCCTTCTATGTCACAAAATGACAATATTGTGTTGGGCCCTTGCTCTGTCTCTCTGTTCAAACACTATTTTCTTTCTGTTTCTTTTTTCAATCAGTGTTTAATCCAATTATTTATCCATTCATTTCATGCTCAGGATTACAGGATTATCATCTGTATCTGTTTCACTGATTTCTCAGGTCTTTGTGGTAGAGAGACTGAGTGGAGTAAATTACTAGGATACTATCTTGTCTCCTCTCTGCTTTTCCTTTTTATCTTGATCTCCTGATTCTCCTACTGTTTGTTTGTATTACACTATGACTTCACCATGGGTATTTCTAAATGTTTTATCCTTTGACTTATCTTTTCTCATATTATTCTCCTCTTGAGAAGCAGCAGAGTATCCAGGTTAAGAACTCATAATATGGAGTCAGCCTGCCAATATTAGAATCCTGACTTTACCACATGCACAAAAGTATGACCTCTGGGAAGTGTGACTCTTTGTGCTTCATTTTCCCTATTTATAAAATAGTGACAATAATAGCACCTTTCTCTCAAGGTTGTTGTGAACATAAATGATTTAAAGTATGACAAGCACTTAAAACACTGCCTGCACATGGGTAACACTACGAATACCTTGCTGGTATTATAACGATGCTCAAAAAAAATTATGTCCACCTCTGTATCTTTAAATTTTTGCCATCATGAAAATAAGATTCAATTCTTTCTTCTCTAATCCTTCATTTGTAACTGATCCCTGCCCTGCTAAAATCCTGTTGGACATTGCCACCTATTTATTCTGCTAGCACTTCTACCCAAACCAAAAAGAGAGAGAGAGAGAGAGAGAGAACTCTGGTGGCATAGTACCTAAAGCATTTGACTGCTAACCAGAAGGCTGGCCGTTCAAATCCAACAGCCACTCCTCAGAAAGAAGACTGAGCAATCTACTTCCATAGAGATATCACCTTGGAAACCCTAAACATGTACAAAACTGAAGTCCTGAGATTCTTTCTGAGATGTTTTATCTTCCTCTCCTTCTTTCTTCTTTATTTTTTTTTCTCCCTAATGATATCACAATCCATTCACCACATCTTCAAACCTCCAAACCTATTCTTCAATATCCAGGTCCCCACTCTCTGCCCTTAAATTGTAGCTATCCTGCTTTAGCCATGTCTCTCACATGCATCCATTGCCTTTAATCCACTTCCTCTTCACTACCTAGGTTCAAAGCTTCATAACTGTGTGAGTCACTGCCACAGCTTATTAAATACCTCCATCCTCTGAACTCTCCAACATTTCTTCTTCAAGAGCAGCTAATCTTCATGTTAAAACCCTGATCTGTCCTAATCACACTCTTGCTTAGAGTACTTTAAAACCTTATTACTCTTCAAGAGTACTTTAAAGCTCATTAGTTCATTAGTTGGATTTTCAAGATAATCTGCCCACCAGTTATATCTTCACATTTGTGTTCCATGATAATCAAAACCTTCTATCTGTCATGCCCTTAGGTAAGACTGTCATGCTTTTGCTTACTAAAAATGCATTTCTCTTTTATCTCGGTTTATCAATTTGCCCATCATTCAAGATCCAATACAAATTCCCTTTATGCATGAAGCCTCTCTGATTGTCTTCACTCCTACATTAGATCTAATATTTCTTTCACATCTCAAGAACTATCACTTATTTAGAATTGACAAAATCTGCCATCCTATATACCTGAGATCACCTACTATATACTCTATACTTGGCTGGATAACTTATATACATTACTGATAATATCCCTGTAATGTAGGTAAACATGGCTGTCTCCATTTACAGCTATAGAATTCAAACATGAAAGGTTTATTTAAATTAGTTTCCAAACACATTTTTAGTAATTGTTGTTGTTGTTGTTAAGTGCCGTCGAGTCGTTTCCGACTCATAGCGACCCCATGCACAGCAGAACGAAACACTGCCCGATCCCGCACCAGCCCCACAATCCATGCTATACTCGAGCCCATCATCGCAGCCACTGTATCAATCCATCTCGTTGAAGGCCTCCCCCTCTTTCGTCGACCCTCCACCCTACCAAGCATGACATCCTTCTCCAGGGAATGGTCCCTTCTTACAACATGACCAAAATAGGTGAGACGAAGTCTGGCCATTCTTGCTTCCAAGGAGCATTCTGGCTGCACTTCCTCCAGGACAGATCTGTTAGTTCTTTTAGCAGTCCATGGTACTTTCAGCATTCTTCGCCAGCACCACAACTCAAAAGCATCAACTCTTCTTCGGTCTTCCCTATTCATTGTCCAGCTCTCACATGCATACCAGGCGATTGGAAATATCATGGCTTGTGTCAGGCTCACCTTAGTCCTCAAGGAGATATCCTTGCTCCTCAGCACTTGAAACAGTTCCTTCGCAGTTGACTTCCCCAATGCTACACGTCGTCTAATGTCCTGACTGCTGCTTCCCTGAAGGATATGTACTAAATGTGTAGGTTTATTAACTATGTTCACTTAACTGTCATTTATTTCAGTGTTCCTTAAAATAAATTCTAAGGATCACCTATATCAGAATCACTTGGAGGTGTTTACTAAAATGCAAATGCCTAGTACCAGTACTAGGGAAAGGACTGGAAATCTGCAGCTTTAATATTTTCTCCAGGTGATTCTCATGCATGGCTCAATTTGCAAAACGGTGTCATAGTTCGTAGAACCTCTCTTTTATTGCCTCTATTATTGTATGTACTGAATCCAGCACTGCGCTAGTTTCTTGAGGGCATATCTTATTTCTAGGTGTATCTGTCACATTTCAAAGCACAGTACTTTATACTTAACATTGTTTTTTCTTGTTAGGTACTGTTGAGTTGATTCTACCTCAGAACAATCTACTTCATAAATTTTGGTTGATTTATTGCTAATTTTTATGTTTTATCAGAAAAAATTAATGTAAATATTTATTAATTAGTATAAATACCCAAATCTTTGTCAACAACTGATGCAACAAGATAACAGCTCTTTCCCACCTCAACATAAAAAATATGTTCTCACAAATATAATACAAGTCAGTCTTACACCACAATCAAGAACTAACTCAAATTGCATCTGTTACCTAAATATCAAACCTAAACTCATAAAATTCCTATAAAAAATAGACAAATAAGTATTCATGACCTTGTGTTTGGCAATGGATTCTTACATATTGCACCAAAAGCACTGGCAACCAAAGGGGGGAGAAACAGATAAATTGAACTTCAAAATAAATATTAAAAATTATACATCAAAGGGCATTATTATAAAAGTTATAAATCAACCTACAGAATAGAATAATATATTTGTAAGTCATATACCTGAGAGGTTTAACATCAAGACTACATAAAGAACTCCTACGATTCAACAATAAAAAAGACAAACAATTTAATTTAAAAATAGACAAATGACCCTAATAAGTATCTCTACAAAGAACATATACAAATGACCAAGAAGTACATGAAAGTATGCTGTCATAGTTAAGGTTATATGTCAACTTGGCTGGGCCTGATTTTGAGTAGCTGGGCAGCTGAATGTAGTTATTCTCTATACTGAGACTGGTAAACAACTCCATGGTGGAATGTGCTGTGAGCAGCTGAGTAGCTGCCTTGGGGATGTAACATGTTTCTGCTATATAAGAAGCTTTATGAGTTTTTTGTCCATTTGGACACTGCATGTAGCTGAGTCTTCATTCAGCAACCTGCCATGCTGATCTTGGGAGTGTTTCTGGACTTCAACTAGTGGCCTGAGGTGTTGCTTAATAATCATGAGACTGTGCCATTTTACTTGTTGACCTTGGGTTTGTTAGCCTCAGCAGCCAGCAGCTACCTGAGTTAAGAGAAGCCTCCAGCTCCAGTGGCCTGGGAGCAAGTGACAGAACTGAAGCCTAAGGTTGAGACACCTTCACCCAGCCCCTAGAGATGGCACTTTGAAGTCAGACTTCTAGCCTCCTAAACTGTAAGAGAATAAGTCCTTGTTTGTTAGAACCATACACTTGTGGTATTTCTGTTACAGCAGCACTAGATAACCAAAACAGAATTTGGTACCAAGGATGGAGTGCTGTTCTAACAGATACCTACAATGTGGAAATAGGAGGGGAGTATGTCCTTATATCTGAGATCCCTGAAGAGACTGGCAGAGAGAACAGCACTAGATAAACAAAACAGATGTTCAATAGCATTAATCACTAACCAAAAAAACAAACCAAACTCACTGCTGTGCAGTTGCTTCCAACTCATAACAACCGCTCCTTGGGTTTCTGAGGGAGTATCTCTACAGAAATAGATTGCCCAGTCTTCCTTCCAATGAGTGGATGCGGTGTTTGAACCACCCACCTTCTAGTTAGCAGTCTAGGAAAATGCAAATCAAAAGCACAGAAATACCACTTCACACTTACAAAGTTTGCTATATATATTTAAATGTTGATGAGAATTGAGGGGGTAGAAAATTTGTAACCTTCTTACACTGCTGGTGGAAATGTTAAATAGTGCAGCCACTGTGGGAAATTGTTTCTCAGAAAGTTAAATACAAAATTATTATAAACAACAACAACAACAAAAAAAAAAACCCAAACTCATTAACATTGAGTTGATCCTGACTCATAGTGACCCCTCCTTGGGTTTTTGCGGCAATATCTCTACGGAAGTAGATTGTCTGATCTTCCTTCCAAGGAGTGGCTGGAGAGTTTGAACCACCAGCCTTCTGGTTAGCAGTCAAATGCCTTAGGCACTATGCCACCAGAGCTCCCAGAATTACCATATGACCCAGCATTTCTACTTCTATGTATATATCCAAAGAACTGAGAATAGGCACTCAAACAAACACATGTACATTAATGGTATAGAAGTACTATTAACAATAACCAAAAGAAATAAAGCATTTCTGAGTGAAGGAAGAAACTATTCTGATTTAAACAATTATTATGGAGTCATGAGGCGGGGGAAACAGAACATCAACAATGGTGAGTGCTGCCTTACTTTCTTCACTCAATCCTCACACTGATCTTCAAAAATAAAAATTCTCACCTTCATTTTTCAAATAAAGAATCAAATCTTACAGACACTGGTTACCCTGACTAGAAAATAGCAGAACCAGAACTTAAAACGCATACTTGTTGAACCCCCATATTGTTCCCTTAACATTACACAATGCTAGTCACAATCCAGTGTTTTCCTACATAAAATAATAATTCTTTATAATCAAAACAACATTATTTAACACATTTCGATGTATTTTCACCACCACCTAGATACACTCATATTATGTGCTGTGTTGTTTTCTTTAACTTTATGTTTTGGAGATATTTTCATGCTGTATCTCAATGTTTATAAGAGCTCCATCCTTGCCCATACTATGAATGTGTCATACTTTATTTTTCCACCCCTTTATTTTTGGTACATAGTTTATTTTTAATTGTCCTCTGTTAAAATGATTATTGCAATGGATAATCTTGTACATTTTTTTTCTTCTTTTGCACGTAAGTGAAAATTTCTTTAGGACATATTTTTGGAAGTAGAAGTGTTCACTCACAGGATATTTACCTTAAAAATTTTCAGAGATGTTTCCTCATTTCCCTCCAAATATTTTTAACATTTACATGCATGCTGAAAACATAAGAAAAAGCTAATTTTTGTGGACATCACCAAACTTTCAGAAGTTCTATAAATATTTTAGGTTTCTGTCAGTCTTAACTGTGAATATATTTCATTTTATCTTAATTTTAATTTCTGATAGTGAGATTGAGCTTCTTCTGTTCTGTACAACAGTCATTTGCATTTTCTGGGAATTGCATCTGTATGTATATATTCTTCCTTATCTCCTGTTACCATGGATAAATCATCTCTGCTGTCTCAAAACCCCACACCTTCCTTGGTACTAGATGCCATCCCTTTCACCTAATAATAAACCAAGGAGTATCCCCCCCCTTTTTTTTTCTTCTCGTGTATTACCATTTTTTCCTGCTTTGATGAATTATTTCAATCAGGATACAATCATGCCATAATTCCTCTAAAAGAAGGAAATCCTTCTTGTGACCCCAACTCTCATCCAAGAACAAACTCTCTCATGTAGAAGATAATTGAATAACACAATGAGCATAATAAACATCACTGAGCTGTACATTTGAATATTGTTGAAATGTCAAATGTTTTATTACATAGATATCTACAACACACACACACAAAGGACACACAAGCAAGATTTCTTTGCTCACTGTGATCACTGTTTCTAATTCCTCTTCTTCAATTCACTCTTACACCCATTCTAACCAGGCTTCATTATCCCATCATTCTTCCAAAGTAGCTCTTGTCAAAGTCATCTGTGATCTTCACATTGATAATTGAATGCCCACTTCTCAATCCTCATTTCTCTGTACCTTCCAGCATCATATGACATAGCTTCTACTTGCCTCCCTCCTAAAACTCTGATTGCTTGATGTCCAGGAAACCACTCTTTAGGTTCTTCTGGTATCTCATTTAGGAGCACTACCTTAGTCTTTTTCTCTGATGATCTCTCTATTCTCTAGACTACACTTGGTCTCCTTCTTGAAATTCTTCATTTCACTAGCTATACTCACTCACTTACCATTCATTCTCATGGTTTTAAATATTGTTCCTATACTGATGACTCAAGTACACAGCTTTAATTTAGAAATCTTCCTTTAATTACACCCTCCTATACTTAGGAGCTCTGGTAGCATAGTGGCTAAAAGCACTTGACTGCTAACCAGAAGGCTGGTGGTTCAAACCCACCAGCCACTCCTCGGAAGGAAGGTTGGGCAATCCTACTTCTGTAGTGATACTGCCTCGGAAACCCAAGGAGGGGTCGCTACGAGTCGGGGCCGACTCGACGGCACATAACAACAACAACATACTATGAGTCAAAGGATCCCTGGTGGTGTAGTGAATAAGGTATATGGCTGCTAACCAGAAGATCAGTGGTTCACATCCACTAACCACTCCCTGGAAGGAAGATGAGGAAATCTACTTCTGTAAAGATTTACAGCCTTGAAAACCAATTGGGTCACTATGAGTCAGAATCAACTCAATGGCAGTGAGTGTGGTGTATACTCTTTGTCAAGGACTCCTGGTGGCATAATAGTTAAAGCACTTGTCTGCTAACAGAAAGAACAGTAGTTCAAACCCATAGCATCTCCACAGGAGCAAAGGCAAGGCTATCTCCTCCCATGAAGATTACAGCCTAGGAAACCCTATGGAGCAGTTCTACTCTGTCATATAGGGTTACTTTGAGTCAGAATCAACAAAACAGCACACAACAACAACAATAAATATCATGAGTCAGAATTGTCTCAATAGCAACAGGTTTTCATGTCTAATTAACTATATTCCAGTACACCACTCAGATATCTAAAAGGAATGTCAGACATTTCAGTTCTAAAAGTGAACTTGGCAATCATTATCCCCAAACTCATTCCTCTCTCTGACTTCTCCATCTCAGTAAATGGTAGCAGCATCCTTCCCATTACTCTGGCAAAATTTTTGTCATTCTTTTTTCTATTTTTTCCCACTTTTCAAATATAATTCATCAGCACTTCATATGGTATATCTCTTAAAATATGTCTAAAATTTAACCATATAACTTCTCCTTCAAAGCGCTAATATTTTGATTATATTCTATAGCTATAATACTCAGTGCTCTTCAGTTAGCTTGAAATCAAATTTTAGTAGATTAAATGCTTACTATCAGCTTCTCCATTCCTAATTATTAAATTTCTACTTAAGTTTTAATGGGATTAATTACCTCTTCTAGTTTTGTTTTTCAAGAATTGACATGGGGCTACTTTCACTGACTTATTTTGTATTTGAGGGTGTTTCTCTGTTATCTTCATACTTGAGCTATATCTATAGCATCTGAACTATAATATAATCTTTTTTGATCAGCCTTTATTTCCTTAAACTAAATAGATGCTTCTCTGTTATATTCTGCTACTGATGTTGTGACAGAGTCAGATGAAGAGAACTTAGTTTCTGTTGCTTGTGTAGGTGTCTAATTTTACTTGCTGAAAGTGAAGAGAGATTGAAGTACTTACTAATATAAACCAAAGCACACAAGATTTGGTGTAGATTATCAATGCAAAGACAAACTGGGAAGAAGAAAGGGGCCATGCTTTCTCAAAGAATTATCCAGTTGAAAATCTTTTGAATAGTAGTGAAACACTGTCTGATATATTACTGGAAAACTTTACAAATAGCCATAAAATGTTGTCCTACATAATGCCATAAGATGAGCCCCTCAGATTGGAAGGCATTCAAAATACAACTGAGGAATAGCTGCCACTTCAAAGTAGAGTCAACCTTAATGAAGTGGATGGAGTAATGCTTACAAGACCTCCATTTACTGATGGGGCACAACTCAAAATTGGAAGAAACAGCTATAAGCATCCATTAATAATTGAACATGGAATGTATGAAGTATGAATCTAGAAAAATTGGAAGCTGTAAAAAATGAAATGAAACACATAAAGATCAATATCCTAGGTATTGTTGTTGTTGTTGTTATGTGCCTTCGAATCAGACCTGACTCATAGTGACCCCTCCTTGGGTTTCGAGGCAGTGTCACTACGGAAGTAGATTGTCCAACCTTCCTTCTGAGGAGTGGCTGGTGGGTCAGCCTTCTGGTTAGCAGTCAAGTGTCTTAGGCACAATAAATCTTAAAACTTTCGTTGTGAAGATGAATGCCATACCATTCCTCTTCAATTTATCATTCCCAGCATAGTAGATCATATTGTTGCCTGTTTCAAAATGGCCAACCAGTCTATCCTAGATTAGTGACCTGAAATAGACTGTTTTTGGCCATATTGAAACAGACAATAATATGATCTACTATGCCGGGAATGATAAATTGAAGAGGAATGTCATGGCAGTCATCATTACAAAGAATGTTTCAAGATCTATCCTGAACCACAATGCTGTCAATGATAGGATAATATCCATACACCTACAGGGAAGACCAGTTAACATTACTATTACTCAAATTTATTCACCAAAGCCAAAGAAAAGGAAATTAAAGATTTTTACCAACTTCTGCAGTCTGAAATTGACCAAATGTGCAATCAAGATGTGCTGATTATTACTGGTGATTGGAGTGCAAAAGTTGGAAAGAAGAATAAGCAGTAGTGAGAAAAATATGGCCTTGGTGATAGAAATTATACTGGAGATTGCATGATAGAATTTTCCAAGATCAATAATTTATTCATTGCAAATACTATTTTCAACAACATAAGTGGCAGCTATACATGTCGACTTTGCCAGATGGAATACACAGGAATCAGATCAAATACATATGTGAAAAGAGGCCATGGAGAAGCTCAATATCTTCAGGCAAAACAAGGCCAAGAGCTGACTGTGGAACAGACCATCAATTGCTCACATGCAAGTTCCAGATGAAGTTGAAAGAAATTAAAACAAGTCCATGAGAGCCAAAATATGACTTTGATTATATCCCACTTGAAATTATAGACCATCTAAAGAATAGATTTGACACATTGAATGCCAATAATGGAAAACCAGAAGAATTGTGGGATGACATCAAGAACATCATATATGCAGAAAGCAAAAGGTCATTAAAGAGACATCAGAGGAAGAAAAGACCAAAATAGATTTCAGAAGAGACTCTGAAAGTTGCTCTTGAAAGGAGAGGGGTTAAAGCAAATGGAAGAAAGGACAAGATAAAAGAGTTAAAGAGAAGATTTTAAAGAGTAGCTCAAGAAGACAAAGTCAATTATAATGAAATATGCAAAGACTGGGATTATAAAACCAGAAGAAAAGAACACATTTGGCATTTTTCAAGCTAAAAGAAGTGAAGAAATAATGCAAGCTTCAAGTTGCAATATTAAAAGATTCTATGGGCAAAATAATGAATGATGAAGGAAACAGCAAAAGAAGATGGAAGGAATACATACATACAGTCACTGTACCAAAAAGAATTGGTCAATGTTCATCCTTTCAGAAAGTGATATATGATCAAGAACTGATAGGATTGAAGGAAGAAGTTAAAGCTGCACTGAAGGACTTAGTGCAAAACAAGCCTCCAGGAATTGACAGAATAACCATTGACATGTTTAAATAAACACATGTTGCCCTGGAGGCACTCACTCAGTTGTGCCAAGAAATTTGGAAGACAGCTACCTGGCCAACTGACTAGAAGATTTCCGTATTTGTACCCATTCCAAAGAAAGGTTATACAACAAAATGTGGAATTTATCGAACAATATCATTAATATCACTCACAAATAAAATCTTGCTGAAGATAATTCAAAACTGTTGCAGCAGTATATTGACAGGGAACTTCCAGAAATGAGAGATGAATTCAGAAGAGGACAGGGCTGAGGGATATTATTGCTGATGTTAAATGGATCTTGGCTGAAAACAAAGAATACCAAAAGATCTTTTCTTGTGTTTTATTGAGTATACAAAAGCATTTGACTGTGTGGATCATAACAAATTATGGATAATATTGAGAAGAATAGGAATTCCAAAACACTTAACTGTGCTCATGAGGAACCTGTACATAGACCAGGAAGCTGTCACTCGAACAGAACAAAGGGATACTGCATAGTTTGCAATCAGGAAGGGAGTGTGTCATGGCTGAATCCTTTGAAAATACTTATTCAATCTGTATGCCAAGCAAATAATGCAAGAAGCTGGACTATACGAAGAAGAATGTGGCATCAGGATTGGAGATAGACTCATTAAAAACCTGCTATATGCAGACAACACAACCTTGCATGCTGAAAGTGATGATGACTTGAACAATTACTGAGGAAGAGAAAGGTTACAGTCTACCATATGAATTACATGTCAACATAAAGAAAATGAAAATCTTCACAACTGGACCAATAAGCAGCATCAAAATAAATGGAGATTGAAGCTGTCAAAGATTTCATATTACTTGGTTCCACAATCAACACCAATGGAAACAACACTCTAGAAATCAGACAACATATTACACTGGACAAATTTGCTGCAAAAGACCTCTTTACAGTGCTAAGAAGCAAAGATGTCTCTTTGAAGTCTAAGGTGTGCCTAACCAAAGCCATGTATTTTCAGTTCCCTCATAAGCATGTGAAAGGTAGGCAATGAATAAGGAAGACCAAAGAATAGTTGATGCTTTTGAGTTTTGGTGTTGGCAAAGAACACTGAAAGTACTACTGACTGCCAGAAGAACTAACAAATCAGTCCTGGAAGAAGTACACTTGGAATAGTCCTTTGAAGTGAGAATGGCAAGCCTTCTTCTCACCTAATTTGGTCATGTTTTCAGAAGGGACCGTTCCCTGGAGAAGGATATCATGCCTGGTAAAGTGGAGGGCCAGCAAAAAACAGGAAGGCCCCAATGACATGGATTGACAAAGAGGCTGAAACAAAGGGCTTGGATATAGCAAGGATTGTGAGGCTGGTGCAGAACTGGGCAGTGTTTAGTTCTGTTGTACATCAGGTTGTTATGAGTCAAAGCCAACTCGACAGCACTTAACAACAACAACATACCTTAACATAAAGAAAACAAAAATTCTCACAATTGGACAAATAAGCAATATCATGATAAATGGAGAAAATATTGAAGTCATCAAAGATTTCATTTTACTTGGATCCACAATTAATGACCATAGAATCAGAAGTCAAGAAACTAAATGATGTATTGCCTTGGGCTAGTCTGGTACAAAAGATCTTTTTGAAGTGTGAAAAAATAAAGTTGTCACTCTGACTACTAAGGTGTGTCTGACTCAAGCCATGATATTGTGAGTCACCTCATATGTATGTGAAATACGGACAATATATAAGAAAGACCAAAAAAGAATTGATGACCTTGAATTATGGTGTTGCCAAAGAATATTGAATATACCATGGACTTCCAGAAGAAAGAAAAAATATGTTTTGGAAGAAGTACAGCAGAATGCTTCTTGGATGGGAGGATGGCAAGATTTTGTCCTGTGCACTTTGGACATCTTATCAGGAGAGACCAGTCCCTGGACTAGAACATCATAATTTGTAAAGTAGAGGGTCAGTGAAAAAAAAGACGCTCAAGAGATGAATTGACACTGCAACAATGGACTCAAGCATAACAATGATTATTATGATGGCCCAGGACCATTTCATTTCCTTTTATGTTATTTTTCTAGATTATATTATTATATTTCTTCCTTCTTTCCCAGTGAAAGGATACCTCCCATTATTTATTATTTATTTATTTATCCCTTCTTCCTAAATAATAGAAGCATAAATCAGAGCAAGATCGTCTGGGACCTCAGGAGTGGCAGAATATCCAGGTAAAGGGGAGGGAGGCACAGCTGGGCCCCAAGCTCCCTAGAGCCAGGAAAGGAGGAAAGGAAGGGAGCAGGAGCAGCCAGGGACCTCAGGAGCAGCAGGATATTCAGGTAAAGGGGTGGGAGGCAAGACAAGCCCCAGCCCTCTAGAGCCAGGAAAGGGAGGGAGTGGCTGGGGACCACAAAATGTCAGGTTACTGGTAGGAATTAGATAAAGGGAGGGTGCAAAGGTTTGCAACACCTAAGGGAGACAAACTTGTCTGTCAGTTTGTTATCCTGTGGGGCTTGTACATTGCTGTGAGGCTTGAGGCTGTGCCACTAGTGTTTCAGATGCCAGCAGAGTTGCACATGGTGCACAGGTTTCAACACAGCCTACAGACTAAGACAGACTAGGAAGAAGGAGGAGGCCATCCAATTCTCAAACACTGGCCAGGGAAACCATTATGAATAGCAGAGAAGCACTGTCAGATATATGACTGGGCAACTTTATGAATAGCTTGGAAACATTCTCCAACACAATGAAGGAAGACGAGCCCCTTGGATCAGAAAGCACTCAAAATAAGACTGGGAAAGACCTGCCTCATAAGAGTAGAACCAACTTTAATGATATGGATAATGTAAGTCTTTCAGGACCTCCATGTGCTGACATGACACAACTCAAAGTGAGGAGAAACAGCTACAAACATCCATTAATAATTGGAACATGGAATATACAAAGTGTGAATCTAGGAAAAGTATAAATTGTCACAAATGAAATGCAATGCATAAAGATTGATATCCTAGGCATTAGTGAGCTGAAATGGACAGGTTTTGGGTATTTTGAATCAGACAACCCTATGATCTACTATGTCACGAATGACAAATTGAAGAGGAATGGCATGGCATTCATCATCACAAAAGATGTTTCAAGATCTGTCCTGAAGTACAATCTGTCAGTGATAGGATAATATCCATACGTCTACAAGAAAGACCCGTTAATACTACTATTATTCAAATTTATGCACCAACCACCAGGGTCAAAGATGAGGCAATTGAAGATTTTTATCAACTTCTGCATTCTGAAATTGACCAAACATGCAATCAAGATGTGTTGCTTATCTTTGGTGATTGGAATGCAAAAGTTGGAAATGAAAAATCACCAGAAAATTTGACCTTGGTGACAGAAATAATGCTGGAGATCACATGATAGAATTTTGCAAGACCAACAACTTAATCATTGCAAATACCTTTTTTCAACAACACAAACAACAGCTATATGCATAGACTTCACCAGACGGAGTACACAGGAATCACATCGACTACATCTGTGACAAGAGATGATGAAAAAGCTCAGTATCTTCAGCCAAAACAAGGCCAGGAGTTGATTATGGAACAGACTATTAACTGACCA
>NW_006921871.1:4449610-4450184 GCF_000298275.1 Orycteropus afer afer | reverse complement strand
TTTCAAAAATGGTTGCAGCAGTATATTGACAAAGAACTTCCAGAAATACAAGCTGGATTCAGAAGAGGACATTGAACAATGGATATCATTGCTAATGTCAGATGGATCTTGGCTCAAAACAAAGAATACCATACAGATATTTACTTGTGTTTTATTGACAATGCAAAAGCATTTGATTTTGTGGATCATAACAAATTGTGGATAACATTGAGAAGAATGGGAATTCCATAACACTTAATTGTACCCATGAGGAACCCATACATAGACCAGGAAGCATCGTTCAAACAGAAAAAAGGGAACACTGCATGGTTTAAAATCAGGAAGGGAGTGTGTCAGTGTTGTATACTTTCACCAAATTTACTCAATCTGTATGCTAAGCAAATAATCCAAGAAGCTGGACTATATGAAGAACGTGGCATCCACATTGGAGGAAGAATCATTAACAACCTGCCATATGCTGACGACACAACTGTGCTTGGTGAAAGTGAGAATGACTTGAAGTACTTACTGATGAAGATTGAAGAATACAGTCTGCAGTATGGATTACATCTCAATATAAAGAAAACAAAAATCC
>NW_006921871.1:4432675-4449226 GCF_000298275.1 Orycteropus afer afer | reverse complement strand
GCTCCTTGGAGGAAAGAATGCCCAGACTTCGTTTCACATACTTTGGTCATGTTGTCAGAAGGGCCCATTCCCTGGAGAAGGATGTCATGCTTGGTAAGGTGGAGGGTCGACGAAAGAGGGGAAGGCCCTCAAGGAGATGGATTGACACAGTGGCAGCAGCAATGCATTCAAGTATAGCAAGAATCGGAGAGCTGGCTCAGGACCAGGCAGTGTTTTGCTCTTCTTTGCATAGGGTTGCTATGAGTCAGAGACGACTCGATGGCACCTAACAATAACAACAACTCAGACACTGGCAGCTTGGATTAAAGATGATTTGTTTAGCAAATTTTGGAAGTGGTTATACCATGAGTTATGTTTGACCATTTCATATAATTAAAAATATTGTCTTTAACTTATGTGAAGTATCCTTTAGGAGGTGGAATGTGTCCTTCCCTTCTTCCCTTTCCTTGTTGCCAGAAATACAGATACAAGACTGGAACTTAAGTGATTATTTTGGACCATGGAGTGTAAACCACAGGTCCATACATGGACCTCCAACACACATTTAGAAGCCCTAAAAATTCCAAATATTTATCTAAAAACTCTTTTAATTTTTAGAAAGAGAAATAAGTGATTTATAAAAATTGTTGAAACCAACTTTATTTTAGAGTTTCTTTTGATTGCTGCTGAACCTATCCCCAACTGACTGGCTTCTTTCATTCCTTGCCCCGTACCTATCTCCTTATTTTTCTCTCTCTTTTCTGATCATTCCTCTGCATAATTTAATGCAATTTTTCTTTCTTTTTCTTATGCTCAGCAACCCTGTTCCAGCCTGTCATTGAATTTCATGTTTTGTGAGGGAATTCTTCTTTATTCCTTTCTGTGACCTCTTTGGTTTCTTCTCTGGGCTACAGTGAGTGAGTAAGGTTTTGTGTTCTTCCCCTTCCTCAGTAGCTTGAGAACCAGAGAGATCTGTGGAGTAGAGACATCTGAACCATGACAATGGAGCCAAGGGGCCAGGAAGCTCCATTGGAATATTGACTCTACCACATGCTAACAATATAGTCATGACTAAATTATTTAGCTGCTCAGTGCCTTAGCACCAGTGCCTTACAGGGATAAAAATAATAACTACCTCATAGTATTGGATGGAATAAATAAAATTAAAATGCTTAGATATTACCTGACACATTGAGGATATTGTATTAATGTAACCATTATCATCATCACCATCATTATACACAAGCTCTGCTTCTGGCTCTTAGTTTTGTTTGATGTTGTACATTAGCATACTCCACCTCCACAAGGATACATCTGCTATTAGTATAGAGTCCCTTGATTTGATGTTTTCTCCCAGTGCTACATGGAATTCTGGAGCATTTCTGCTCCCCAGAAAGGGTCAGATATACATGCTTCCATTCCAGTTGTTCCAGTTCCTCAGACGGCATTTCTATTCCCCTCCAATCAGAAAATATGAAAACTAGAGAGAGATGAGTACTTACATACTCACTCTCTAACCAAACTTGTTGCCATCAAATCAGTTCTGACTCATGGTAACCCCATGAGTGCAGAGGAGAACTTTACTCCGTAAGCTTTTCAATGGCTGTGACCTTTCAGAAGCAGATCACCAGGACTGTCTTCTGAGGCACATCTGGGTGGGTTTGATCCATCCACCTTTGAGTTAGTAGTTGAGCACTTAATTGTTTGAACCCCACCCCCCACAGTTCTGATGGCTCTAAAGACTGAGAGATATAATGAGCAGGCTCCTGGTGCTGTTAACTCAAAAATCTAGTACTGAAAAGGTGATGGCAGGATTAGTTTACCTTGATTCAGAATCTTCTGTTTTATTCTTTGAGATCTCATTTAGAAATTTATTGAGTTTTCCTGTAAACCTTAATTTTGCCTTTATTTATTTTCTTTGTTTTTGTTTAGATTTTGTTAAATTCTAAAGATTTCTATCTTTCAATTTTTATGTAATTAAAATAAGTCACTTTTTCATATGTTAGGTTTGTGTGCTATGCAGAAGATCTTCTGTTCCAGGATTATAATAATATCTTTTGTATGTAATATTTTAATATTTAACGATGTTTATTAATATTTAAGCTGTGTGTTTTTTAAAAAATTTGCATCGAGTTAAGGGTATAATTAGTTATTTTTTTTTCAAATTAATAACTAATGCATAATATACCACTCACTGAGTTGAGTATACTTTAGCCACAAATGTAATAGATATTTTTTTATAAATTAATTTTTGTTAGGTATATGATCTATTTCTGGATTTTACTCTGTTCCATTGATCTCTTTTTCATTATAAAACCAAAACCAAACTCACTGTCATCGAGTCAATTCTGACTCATAGAGATTCCCTTTGGGCTTCCAAGGCAGTAAATTTTTATCGAAGTAGACAGCCCGGTCTTCCTTTCATGGAGTGGCTGGTGAGTTTGAACCTCTAACCCTGTGGTTAACAGTCAAATGCCTTAGGCAATACACCACCAGCGCTTTACAGGCACATCTATATACTGTATTAATAACCATAGATTGATCATGAATTTTGAGAAAACATTAAGATATATATTATAAGATATATATTGTATAAACTATGTTTTGTTAATTGTTATTTATGTTAATAGTTTTCTTTTCCATCTTTGTGTAGAGCTCCCTTACATGAATTAGAATTCTATTAAGGTTTTTACTTGGATTATTTTTGCAATTATTGGTAATATTTTACCCTTCAAGTTCATGTATCTTGTTTCTTTAGGGTACTTTATTCTTTAGTAAAGTTTTATGGTTATATTCACATAGGTCTAGCCCACTGCTAGTAAGATTATTCCTACTTTTTTATAGGTTAATTGCTATTTTGAATGATACCCTATTGTTCTTTATATCCTCTACCTTGTCACTGATGAATATTTAGTAAAGCTACTTATTATATAAATCATATGTGGCTCAGCCACAATACTGAATTCTGATACTTTCTTTTTACAATTTTCCTATTAATTCTCTGGATTTTCCATACTGCAATTATATCATCTTTACTTTTGTTTTCCCTTTCCAGTATTTATACTTTTCTTTCCAATATTTATATTGCTTCTTCCTTTTTTGGGAGCTCTGGTAGCATAGTGCCTAAGGCACTTGACTGCTAACCAGAAAGCTGGCAGTTCAAATCCACCAGCCACTCCCCGGAAGGAAGGTTGGGCAATCTACTTCCGTAGTGATACTGCCTCGGAAACCCAAGGAGAGGGGTCGCTATTGTCTTATTATTGAATTTGTTTGAATTATAATGATTATTATTTTCTTATGAATATATATTATCTTGTTTTTTATTTTAACAAAAATTTTAATAATGCTTCCACATTAAATAGGAGCTTTGCTCTAGTTTTCACAGGTTTTCTAGTTTTTGCTTTATGGATGTTTTCTGTTCTTGTACTCTTCTGAGACTACTCTTTCTATGTACCTGTAAGCTGTATTTGCTTGTTTAAATACATTTACTTTTTGCTTTGCTGTTGTATTATTTGTTCTGTTCTGTTGGTGATATTGTTATAGTAGCATATAGTTACATACAACAGCAAGAACTAACATTTTTGAGGTGGTTCCTATGTGCCAGGAACCGTTTTAAGTGCAAAATATGTTTTAAACAAAGTAATACAATAAACCAATAAATAGTGACTGTGTTAGACTGGCTTCTCTAGAGAAACAAAAACCAGTAAAGCTTATAGAGAGAGAGAGAAAAAAAAAAAAATTATCTTACAAAAATGGCTCACACACGTATAGAAGCTGGCAAGTCCAAAGTTCCTGGATCAAACATCAAGCTGGAGGCTTTTCCTGGCTCTTGCAACCTCAGGGGCTGAGAGTTCAAGGCTGGCAGGCAGTACATTGGCTGTTGACTCCAACGCATGATGAATCCAAGATCTCCAGGCTGAATGGTGGACTGTTCACTCGTGGACAGTTGTAGGCAGCGCAACAGAATCCCGATCCAGAGAAAATATCTCTCTTCCCAGAATTTCAGTGGATATACTGAAAGCAGGCCACACTCCTAGGGAAACTCCCTTTCAACAAATTGGCCACTCAGAAAATAGTCATCTGATCCCATCATGGGAACAACCACACTACAACAGCTCAAACCACACAGAATTGTGGTCCAGCCAAGTTGACAGCTCCAACTATCACAGTGACTATAAATCATTTGACAAATATTTATTGAATGCCTAATATTGGCCAGGCACTTTACTAGGCACCTACCATGCATCAGTGATGAAGACAAACAAAAATCCTAGTCTTCATGGAACTTATATTCTGTTATTTTCCTCATTTGGATATTTGCCCAATGTGGAACAGCTGTCATGTAGAAAACACAAACAATCCACTTCCATATATTAGTACTTTTATCTGCAACTCTTTACAAATATTTCTTGAGACTCTCCTTGTATTGGAGCCACCTGGCTCTGCTAGATATTTACTATAGTCTGGTTAAGTCATAGGGGAGCTCTGTTGGTGTAGTAGTTAAAGCATTTTGGCTGCTAACCAAAAGGTTGGCAGTTCAAACCCACCAGCTGCTCTGTGGGAGAAAGTTGAGGCAGTCTGCTTCCAAAAAGATGTACAACCTTGGAAACCCAATGGGACAATTCTACTTTGACCTACAGAGTAGCTATGAGTCAGAATCAACTTGATGGCCGTGAATTTTGGGTTAAGTGATAGTGGAGGGGGCAACCGTACTTCCTGAAAATGCACATCCACTTGTCCTCTGGAGAGGCATTGAGTGAACACTTGCTTTGGTATGTGGCTGGTCATCTCTGCTGCCTGTTATTAAGCACATGTCCAAGAAGGATGACATAATTATAATACATACATTGGTGATTTCCATCTGCAGTGTAGTAAATTACTTAGTGTGGCTTTTCTACCCATAAATCTTTGTAACTCAGTGGTGGATGAGCAACTGAGGAGCTCCTGATTGTAAATGTTATCCACCTGGGGTATTGCTGTTGGGTGTGGCACAATGCGATGTTCTGGGAGGCTCACTTTCTCTCAGGTGTTTAGAATTCTGATGCTATGATTGGTTGGTTGGCCACCCTGCTGAGCTCAAAAGGAGGCCTCCTAGAGGCAGAACTCTCTCTGACTGCTGGTTGAGGAAGATGTGCTGCTAAAAGAGACACACACTCCTGAGACATGCACTGGTGGGAAAGAGATGCAAGAGATATGCATCACTGAGTGAGACACCGAGGGACACGCACTGCTGGGAGAGAGACTGTGAGAGACTGTTAGCTGAGGGATGGTGGGCTGGGAGAGATACTGAGCATTCTTCCTGAACTTGAATTGTAGACTGGTGCTTCCCTAATGAACCCCATAATCTGTGAGTTCTGTGTGGCCACTGCAGTGAATTATTGAACCCAGGAGAGAGGTGGTGGGTGTTTGGGGAGGAACAGTTGGTGAAAGGGCTGGAGGGAGGCAGCATGTCTGACCTTGCAGGAATAGGCCTTGTGTTACTGATGGTGATCCTGTCTTCCTCTTGTGGGGTTAGAGGAGGTCAGAAGATGTGGCCTCCTTGCCCTTTATGCACCATCTATTGCTTCTTCCAACTCCATTCCAGTTGTGCAGCCTCTCAAGCACTTTTAGCTTTATCGCAGTCTTCACTAATAGGGCTTTTGGCAGGTCATTCTGGTTTCACTTGTATTTCTAAATTACCCCAACTACTTTCTATCTTTCAGGGCATCCTGGCTTTTTTCCCCACTGACGATAATACATCTTGTTTTCATATATTGCTGTGGATTAATCTTTTAACATCCTCTCTGTCCTTTAGATCTTTCTATCTATCTATATATACACCTATTGTCTATTTCTATTTTATGTAATGCAATGAGATTTTGACAGAGGATAACTCAGTCCCTGATCCTGACATCTTGATCTAATAAGCCTTTCTTTTCAAAGCAGAATTGTGAAATTCTGAAGAAAAATTATATCTGTATTAGTTTTATTCCCTCCATGGAGCCTAGTAAAAAGGTGTTTTGTTTTGTTTTTTTCACTGAATTGAATTTGTATATTTTGTTTATTGCAAAGGCACTAAACTATTTCTAGGTTTCTCTTAGGGAACATCCTTGAAGAGCAGAAACTGATCTCTACCTAATAACATGGGCTCTCACAGAAGTAGGAATTTTGCAATTATGTCATAAACTGTGAGAGGTGATTATTATTTTTGAGGTTCATGACTTTTTCCTACTTTAATAACACTATACAAACTCAACTTTACAGAGCTGTAATTTTTGCTTTAAGTCTTTTATCATAAGTCTCAAAGAGCTTCTGTACACACTCCCTGCATCTCAAGGTTATTAATCTCATCTGGGCACTAAGAACTTGAGAGTCAGGGAGGTTAAGAGCAGTATGAGAACAAGAGGACCTGCACCTACATATCCCTAACCCCAGTCAAGTAACCCATTCACTGTTTAATCTTTCAGACTTCCTCACGGAGGTGTGCTGTATTTATTTGATTGCTGCAGAGCTTATAACAGAAATAAACAAAGTTATAAAATAATATCCAGAACTTATCCCAACTGATAATATTTAACTATTTGTACCAGATTCACATGCTCTCTAATTTAATTTCCTAGTTAGTATTCCTTTCCAATAAAAAAAATAAAATAAAATAAAACTCACTACTCTTGAGTCAGTCCTAATGCATAGCATTGGATGTCTGAGGCAGTATCTCTGCGGGAGTAGATTGCCCAGTCTTCATTCTGAGGAGTGGCTGGTGGGTTTGAACCACTAGACTTGTGGTTAGCAGTCAAATGCCTTAGGCATTGTGCCACAAGAGCTCTATACTCTCAATTAAAAAAAAAAAAAGTTACAGTAACTTTTATAATCCAAAAATAACTTGCATACACAGTTACAGAGAAGTATTTTCAAAAAGTAGATGAATTTTCTGCACTGTTTTTCTTTTGTTTTGTTTTGTTGTAATCCTGGCCCAGAAAACTTAAACTCTGTATTCTTATATATTAAGCTGTCAGCTTTGACCTCCTTTTAGATTTGGTGTGGGCTCTTTTGCTGTAATTACTTTCCTCTCATTTTTTGAAACTAGGAAACTAAAACTTTTATTTATTCATTCATTTATTTTTATTTTTTTGGGGGTAAATTTGATATTTGTGGAAATTGATCAAGTGACATTTACCTTGAAATGTGGTACATAACATCTTTCACATACAATAGTAAATTCTGAGAACACTAAGGTAAGGTGTCCTAAACTGTACCATTTTCTCTTTTTCATTAATGCTATTCAATTCACCCATAGACAGAGAGGCTGCACATGACAGGTGAAATTGGTAGCAGAAAGAAAGAGTTTGTTTTGCACCCACAGGGTAGTCAATGCTAAGGGTGTGGGGAGGGGAGGGAGCTGGGTGATGGAGCCAAACAGAAACAGAAATTATTGGATTTACAGAATTCTGCCATAGAAGATGGTCTCTCTGGACCATGTTATTCCCCAAAAAAAGAATCAATGGGTATATATTATATACCAACTAAGGACCCAGGTTTTGTTAACTTTAACAAATGTTCCTACATCATTCTTCTCTTTGCAAAAATAAGAAACTCTATAATATTAAATCCTCATAAAATTTCTTAAAAAGGAGCTCCAGTGGCATAGTTGTTAAAGCATTTGGGTACTAACCAAAAGGTCAGTGGTTCAAACTCACCTGCCTCCCCTTTCCATGAGAGAAAGATGAGACAGTCTGCTTCTATAAAGATTTACAGTTTGGGAAACCCTATTGGGCATTTGTACTCTGTCCTGTAGGGTCCCAATGAGTCGGAATCTACTTAAGGGCAGTGGTTTTCTTTTTTGTTTTGTTTTAATGGTATTAAAAGAAAAATAGCAATAGGAATGACCACTGAAAATGCTTTCCAAATTTTATCATTGAAATAAGCACTCAGAAAAATAAGACAGCAAAAATATTGTTGAAGGGAACTGCAGAGTGAGTATGATTGCATACTTGAGAAATTCAAATAGCAAACTGAAAAAAAGTATTACTTGCTATTGATCAGATGCAGTGGACGTGAAGTAGACAGAACACATTCCACAGTCTTTACTTGAAAATCTTAGCAATAATTGGTAACAGAATATGCTTCAATTTTGAAAATTCTGAACATTTTAGAGGATGATTAAATAGGCCATATATATTGTATATAATTAACATGTATATTCTGCTTGGCTTCCCAATTTTTATTACAGGAAGGTTAACAAAAAGGCTTTTTTTATTGCTGTCAAACTTGTTGAGAGCTGGTTTTACAGTTCATCAAAGTCTAAAGCATTCAGAGCTACTGAACTGTGGTAGTTAAGATTGTGTGGCAATTTGGCTGGACCTGGTTGAGTGGTTGGGCAGCTGGTGGTAGTTATTCCCCATGATGAGACTGGCAATCAACTCCATGGTGGGATCTACCACAAGCAACTGAGTAGCTGCTTTAGGGATGTGGTCTGCTTCCCGTATATAAGAGGCAACTTTGGGAATGGTCTCTAGCTTATGGCATGTTTGAACCCTCCATGTAGCTGAGTCATTGTTCAGCAGCCTACTATGCACTGCTGATTTTGGGACTTTCAGTGGATTTAAATCAATGGCCTGCCATGTGGTTTGTTAATATTGGGACTGTGTGCCTTGTTACTTACTGACCTTGGGCTTGTCAGTCTCAGCAGCCAGCAGCTGTCTAAGTGAAGAAAAGCCTACAGCTTCAGTGGGCCGGGAGCAGGAGGCAAAGCTGAAGCCCAAGGTTGAGGAGTTTTCACCCAGCCCTAGAACCTGGCACTTTGAACTCGGATTTAAAGCCTCCAAACTGTAAGAATAAACTCCCGTTTCAACCCGTTTGTGGTATATTCTTGTCAGAGTGGCACTAAGTAACCAAAACACTGACACTGAAGAATAAGTATATAAAACAAGATAACAATTATTGATGACATAAAATTGTGTTCAGTTATGTATGTTCAATTTAGCTAAATATAAATTATTGATATAATTCAACAGTCACTTAGTAATTAATTTTTTTGGCTTTGGGCATAAAGGAAATTTTATAAACCATGGGAAAAGAACTTTCAAGTTTGCACTTAAAGTAATTAATCTACAACACCTATTCATATTAAAATGAATCTAATAATATTCACCCACTTCCTCTGAGCTGACTTTCTCCTTGATCTTTTTCAGTCTGGCTTCCTCTGTAAATCTGATACTCAAACCACACAGTTCCTAAGGTCTTTAAAGATCTCCCATAATTTCTCCAAGATTTTCTCCTATGTCATGTACATTTTCCAGTGGTTTCCATTCTATTATCAGCTCGTTTCCAAAAGTGTTGCTATTTCCATAAGTGAGTTCCCCAAATCCAAAAAAAACATGCATACACATGGGCATATATTATATATTTAGTGTCATATTTTCCATATTATGAGGCTGTAACTTTGGGGATATTTTTTATCTGTCAGTAAAAAGATTTTGTATAAAAATAATGTAATTCATTAACTCATATAATAAAACCCAAAGGTAGGCAATTTTCAGGGTTAGTTGACTGAGAAACTCAGTACTATCATCAACAATCCAAAGTCATATTTCTTCCCTTTGATGGCAGCAGCAGCAGCAACATTTTCATTGTAAGGTTATTCCTGCTAATGGTCTTAAAGTTGCTGTTAGGAGGAGGAAGATCTGCAAGTTTCTCTCCTAATATTCATAAGAAGAGGAATATATGCTCCCTGAAATTAACCTTTAACAGTAAGAATAACTCTTTTCCTAAATATCTGCCTACATTTGCTAGAATCTCCTAGGCCAAAAATGGGTCATGTGATCATTTCTGAATCATTTCAAGATTTTTTTTTTTTCTTGAACCAGTAAAGCACCATCCCACATACACAGACACATTAAAATGAACCACTTTCCCACACTCCATTGCTCCAAGTTATTTTTGAAGTGTTGGACAAAAAATTGTGTCAGTCAACCTCCATCTCCATTTCTGAGGACTCCTTAATGCATCTTATATTGGCTCCTATTTTGTCTCATTGTTCCTTTTCTTTTTGTTGTTTAAGCATACTTAAGTCCATAATTTTCAATTCCCACCATAGAACAAAACGACCAATTTATAGCAATAGTTCTTTTATTGGAAGTAAATGGGTGGAAAAATGAATAAATGAAGAAATGAAGTACAAAAAAAAAAAAATTGACTTCAATGTAGTTGATTCTGACTCATAGTGACCCTTGTAGTGCCTAAGGCTTTTAACTGCTAACCAGCAGGTTGGTGGTTCAAACCTACCAGCCACTCCGTGGAAGGAAGACTGGGCAATCTATTTCGGTAAAGATTTACTGCACTGGAAACAAAAAAGGGGTTGCTATGTTTTGGAATTGACTTGACAGCAATGAGTTTTTTTTGTTTTTTTTCTTTTTAAACCTTTATGGAAGTAGATTGCCAAACTTCCTTTTGTGGACTGGTTGGTGGCTTTAAACTTCCAACCTTCTGGTTAGCAGTCAACTGTCTTAAGCACCATGCCACAAGAATTCCTTGAAATTAAGTACAGATGTTGTAAATTTGCAGAAATTAAGGTGTCTGCTTATAGAGAATTGTGATACTCACAAATTTTCATTGTGGAATGAGAAATGGGTATGATAAGAATCTATTTTAATGAAGAATAGAGATTTGTTAATCAGTGCATGTAATAATACTGGAACTAAGGGGACTCCCTTGACACATAAAATGAACTAATTAAAGTTAAATAAAGGAAGCTTTCCTTCAGAAATAAAGCAATAAAACTTTTCTAAGAAGCTAAGACAGCATGGCAATATGCTAGGAATGGTGGAAAATACCAGGTGTTTTGGTTACCTAATGCCGCTCTAACAGAAAACACCAGAAGTGAGTGGCTATAACAACCAGAGATTTATTCTCTTACTATTTTTGGAGGTTGAAAGTATGAGTTAAAAATGCCAGTTCTGGGGGCTGGGTGAAGTCCCCTCAACCTTGGGCTTCAGCTCTGCCTCTTACTCCCGGCCCACTGAAGCTGGAGGTTTCTCTTAACTCAGGCAACTGCTGGCTGCTGAGGCTGACAAATGCAAGGTTGACAAGTAAAATGGCACAGTCCCAAGACTGTTAACAACACAGCAGGGCACTGGTTCAAGTCCAGGAACAATTCAAAGATCAGCAGAGAAGGTGGAAGGCTGCTGAATGAAGACTTGGCTACATGCAGGATCCAAGTGTGCCAAAAGCTCACAGATCTTTCTCAAAGCTGACTTATATAATAGAAGCAGACCACATCCCTAAGGCAGCTGCTTATCTGCTCCAGTAGATCTCACCACAGAGTTGATTACCAGTCTCATCATGGGGAACACTACATTCAGCTGCCCAGCCATCTAAAATCAGGCCCAGTCAAGTTGACACACAGCTTGACTACCACAGCAGGCACAGAAGACAGGCTCTTATGATGAAGAAGCTTGTTGTTGTCATTGTTGTTATGTTCCATTGGGTCACCTCCAACACATAGTGACCCTATGCACAGCAGAATGAAATATTGCCCGGTCCCACACCAACTCCGTGATCCCCTCTATACTTGATCCCATAACCGCAGCCACTATGTCAATCCATCTCATTGAGGGCCTTCCCTCCCTCGTTGACCCTCCACTTTACCAAGTATGACATCCTTCTCCAGGGAATGGTCTTTTCTGGCAACATGACCAAAGTAGGTGAGATAAAGTCTGACCATTCTCACTTCCAAGGAACATTCTGGCTGCACTTCCTCCAGGACAGATTTGTTAGTTCTTTTAGCAGTCCATGGTACTTTCAGCATTCTTCACCAGCACCACATCTCAAAAGTAGCAATCTTTCTACGGTCTTTATTCATTGCCAGCTCTCACATGCATATGAGGCAATTGAAAATATCATGGCTTGTGTCAGGTACACCTTAGTCTTCAAGGAGACATCTTTGCTCCTCAGCACTTGAAAGAGGTCCCTTGCAGCTGACTTGCCCAGTGTTATACATCCTCGATATTCTGATGGCTGCTTACATTGGCATCAATTGTAGAACCAGGCAATACGAACTCTTTGACAACTTCAATCTTTTCTCCAATTATCATGATTCTGCTTATAGGTCCAATTATGAGAATTTTTGTTTTCTTTATATTGAGATGTAATCCATATTGCAGACTGTATTCTTCAATCTTCTTCAGTAAGTGCTTCAAGTTACCCTCACTTTCAGCAAGCAAAGTTGTGTCCTCAGTGTATTGCAGGTTGTTAATGAGTCTTCCTCCAATCCTGATGTCATGTTCTTCTTCATATCATCCAGCTTCTCAGATTATTTGCTCAGCATACAGATTGAATAAGTATGGTGAAAGGATACAACCCTGACACACTCCCTTCTTGATTTTAAAGCATGAAGTATCCCCTTGTTCTGTTCAAATGACAGCCTCCTGGTCTGTGTATAGGTTCCTCATAAGTACAATTAAGTGTTCTGGAATTCCCATTCTTCTCAATGTTATCCACAATTTGTTATGGTCCACACAATCAAATGCTTTCATGTAGTCAATAAAATACAAATAAACATCTTTCTGGTATCATTTGCTTTGAGCCAAGATCCATCTGACATCAGCAATGATATCCATTGTTCCATGTCCTCTTCTGAATCCAGCCTGCACCTCTGGAAGTTTTCTGTCAATATATTTTTAAATTATCTTCAGTAAGATTTTACTTGTGTGCAATAATAATGATATAATTCTATAATTTCCTCATTCGGTGGGTCACCTTTCTTTGGAATGGGTACAAATATGAATCTCTTCCAGTCAGTTGGCCAGGTAGCTGTCCTCCAAATCTCTCAGCATAATTGAGTGAGTGCCTCCAGCGGGGCATCCGTTTGTTGAAACATCTCAGTGGGTATTCCATCAATTCCTGGAGCCTTGTTCTTCACCAATTCCTTCAGTGCAGCTTTGACTTCTTCCTTCAATATAATTGGTTCTTGATCTTATGCCACCTCCTGAAATGGATGAAGATTGACCAGTTCTTTTTGGTACAGTGACTCTGTGTATTCCTATTCCTGCCACCTTCTTTTGATGCTTCCTGCATCATTCAATATTTGCCCATAGAATATTTCAATATTGTAACTCAAGGCTTAAACTTTTTCCTCATCTCTTTCAGCTTGAGAAATGCTGAGCATGTTCTTCCCATGAAGAACTTAGACATAGCGATTCCAGGAAATTATGGTGAAATTTTTAGGACAACAGATATTAATTAAACAATAGTTGAAGATAGCCATAGTATATGTCTTATAATTGAATATACCGTGATTTGGCAGCTAAATTACCTAACAAATCCTAAATATCATAGGAGAGAAAGCATTAAATGAATAAATATCATTAATTACCAAATTGTTACAGATCAAAACATAAATTTAACTTTATTGGTAATATTATTGAATATTTAAGGAAGAAGTAATACAAATCTTATACAAAGTCAAAAAGCAGAAGAGGAAGGAAGGAATATCACTTATGAAGCCAGCAAAGGCCTGACATGAAAACCTGACAAAGTTATACAAGAAAAATCAAATTAAGACAAAATATTTCTCAGGAATAGAGAGGCAAAGAGTCCCTGAATGGTGTAAATTGTTAACACACTCAACTGCTAAACTAAAGGTTGGAAATTTGAGTACACCTAGAGGAACCTCAGAATAAAGACCTGATGATCTAATTAAAAAAAAATATATCACCTACTGAAAACCCTATGGATTACCGTCCTACTATGGCACATGGGGTCTCCATGAGTTGAAGTCAACTCAACAGATACTGGTAACTGGTTATAGATGCAAAAAATCCTAAAACAATATTGATAAATTGAACTTATCAGTGTATTTATAAATATGTTCTTGTTATGTGCCATCGAGTCAGACTCGACTCATAGTGACCCCTCCTTTGGTTTCCAAGGTGGTGTCACTAAAGAAGTAGAGTGCCCAACCTTCCTTCCAAGGAGTGGCTGGTGGGTGTGAACCACCAGTGTTCTAGTTAATTATATTCAGGATATTGTACACTCTCCATCTCCAAAAATCTTCCTGATGGGGAGTTTTTCCCTACTTTTAACTCTTTGAGGTATATACCTAGGAGTAGAATCTCTGAGTCATATGGTAATTCTCTGTTAACTTTTGAGGAATTGTCAAACTGTTTTCCATAGTAGCTGCACCATTATACATTCCCACTGGCAATGAATGAGAATTCTAATTTTCCACATTCTCACTAACACTTCTTTTTCAGTTTTCTGTTGATACCCATCCTAGTGGTATATCACATTGTAGTTTTGATTTACATTTCTCTAGTGACTAATGCTCTTGAGCATTTTTTAATGTCCTTATTTGCTATTTGCACATCTTCTTTGGAAAAATGCGCTTTCAAGAACTTTATCTATTTTTTTCATTTATATTGGATTGGTTTATTTTTTATTATTGAGTTACATAGTCCTTTATATATTCTAAAAATTACCCCTTATAACGTATATGTTGTTGTTGTTATTTGCTGTCAAGTCAGACCCAACTCATAGTGACCACTCTTTGGGTTTCTGAGGCAGTAACACTGTGGAAGTAGATTGCCAAACCTGCCTTCTGAGGAGTGGCTGGTAGGTTTGAACCACCAGCTTTCTGGTTAGCAGTCAAGTCCCTTAGGCACTACACTACCAGAGCTCCTTTATAACATAGCTACCGAATTTTTTTCCCTTACATAAATGAAAGTTTGTCTCTTTCATTTTCTTGACAAAGTTCTTTGATAAAGAAAAGTTTTATGTGCTTCTTTGTTCTTATATTTACATCACTGATACATTTTGAGTTAATTTTCACACATGGTAAGAGGCATAAAATCAAATTTATTCTTTTGCAGGTTTAAATCCAGTTTCACCAGCACCATTTATTGAAGATGTAGTTAGGCAAGATGCCTTATTTCCCTATTCAATGGACTTGATGCTCTTGTTGAAAATCAATTAGCCATATATATATGGGCTTATTTCTACACCCTCAATTCTATTCCATTGGTCTGTATGTTTATCCCTATAACAGAACTACACTGTCCTAATTATTACATAGATTTATAGTACATTTTGGAATTGGAATCTATGAATCCTCTAATTTATTCTTCTTTTTCAAGATAGTCTTGCTGGTTCTGGTAAGATGGCAGAATAGGCAGAAAGACTGTGCAGACCCTCTTCACCAAAGACAAGGGAAACCAATTAACACAGATACAGAAGATAATCTTGGAGCCCTGAGCTTTAAAGTGAAGGAGATAGAAGTGGACTAAACTCCAACTAATAGGAGAAAATTTTCATGAAAACACCAAAAAAGGAGACATATGGAGCTGCAGTCTGGCAGCGATCCTGACAGCACAGACGGCTTGGATATTGCCGAGTGACGTTAAGACCTAAGAATGAACCTAAAAATTGTCCCTGATAGCCAGGGGCTGCATGGAGGACTGCACTTGTGGCTGGTGAATAAAAAGGGAAACAGTGAAGAGGAAGGTGGACTGAGCTGTGGACTTTTGCCTATCTGGAGGGTGCAGCAATTTTGAATGTTTAGAAGCATCAACACCATTTTGGATATTTAAAGGGACAGCAGTTCTCTCAGATTCCAGGGACTTAAGAATAGGCTCAACTTGCTGGGAACTGCAAGGACATTTTGTACAACTGCAACTGGAAAGGTGTGATATTCTCCTTGTTAGTCTTATTTCCCACACCCTCTTGGTGAATGGGGGTATGACCATTCCTCACTCCCACCACCTTCTGGTCCAGCAGGAATTCCATCACAGTCTGTGTGCTCTGATGGAGCCTGGATGCCCTGTCCCACCCTTCCCAGATTCCCCCGCCCCCCATTTTTAAAGTTTGTTTTTGTCTGTTTTAAAATTATTATTATTATTATTATTATTATTATTATTATTGTACTTACTATTATTATTCTTTATTCTTACCTTCCCAGGTTCTAGTTTTCAGCTTTTTCTCTTTTCCCTGTCTTGGTTCCAATTTTTTTCTTTCTCATGGTTAACCTTGTTCTTTGTTTTTTCTTTTTGCATTTTTCCCATTTTGTTCCACATTATTCTCCTACTCTACATTTTATCTCATATTGTCCTTGCCCAGAAATTGTGGTTTTTGTTTTTTTTTTCCTTTTCTTTTGGTTCTTATTCCTGTGTGATTACATGCTGTGTTTTTTTGTCCACTTGCTTTTACTTTTTCTGATGGTTATTCAATTGTTATTTTTGTCTAATTGAGTGGGAGAGAGCAACAGTGTCCATATGCCACAACTACACCCACACCTCCTGCAGCTTCACTTAATGAGTGAGAGCCACAACTTCCTTCTCCACCAACTGGCTAATGATAAACAACCACCAAGAAGAGCTTGGTTTAACCTTAACTGCTCTTCACAAACAGTTAACAGAGATCTACATACAACAACATCACAATGTCTCAGAGACAACAAAGCATAACAGTCCACACAAAGAAGCAAGATAAGCAGGTAGAAACAAGGGAACAGGATACAGACCCAGAACACATCCCTGAGGAAGAAGCAGCATTGGAACTCCCTGATAAGGAATTCAAAAGAATTATATGTAGGTACCTTCA
>NW_006921871.1:4429912-4432110 GCF_000298275.1 Orycteropus afer afer | reverse complement strand
GCACAAGAAAAATGAAAAGTTACTTACAAAGGACAACCAATAAGAATGAGCTCTGATTTCTCAGCAAAAGCCATGCAAGTGAGAAGGCAATGTGATAGTATAAATAAAATCTTGAAAGAGAAAAATTTCCAGCCAAGAATCATATACCTGGCAAAATTGTCTCTCAGATATGATGGTGAAATTAGGAGATTTCCAGATAAGCAGATATTAAGGGAATTTGATAAAAGCAGACCAAGCTCACAGGTCCTTTAAACAAAGTACCAATAATAGCAAACAACAACTGACCATTAATACACAAGATGACATAACCCAGAAACCAACACAGCTATGGATATATCCAAAGTAAAATAAGCTTACAAGATTGTAAACAGTGAACAAGAGACATCAATTGGCAAATGAAGACAACTAAAAACTAAAAAGAGGGAAAATTCTGTGTAGTTACAGAACTTCTAAATGGTGAGGAAGTCAAGAGAGTTGCAATATAGGATGAACTGTTCTAAACTTGGGGAGAAAATAATAAATCACAGGGTAACCTCAAAGAAAAATGATAAACCTTCACATCACAATGGAAAAGAGGAGAAGCACAAATATTTAGTAAATACTAAAACAATAGCAACAAGGGAAATGATAACACAATTCATAAACATAATGAGCTTAGCACAGAAAACAATATGGAACAAAGAAACCAAGAACACCATGAAAAAACACATAACAAAATGACAGCAACCAATTCATACTTGTCAATAATTACACTGAATGCTAATGGATTAAATGCACCATACAAGAGATGGAGAGTTGTAGACTGGATAAGAAAAGAAAACCCATCAATATGCTGTCTACCAGAGACAAAGACAAAAATAGACTAAAAATCAAAGGTTGGAAAAAGATATATCAAACAAATGGCAATGATAGAAGAGCAGGAGTCACAATATTAATTTCTGATCGAATTGACTTTAAGACAAAAACCAACATATCAGACAAAGAGGACATTATATAACGATTAATGGATCAATTGAACAAGAAGATATAACCATAATAAATATTTATGGACCCAATGAAAGAGCCCCAAAATACATCAATCAGACTTTAAAGGAGTTGAAAATGCAAATAGATGATTCCACAGTCATAGTGGGATACTTTAATACATAATTTGCAATGAAAAATAGAATAACTGGAAAGAAACTCAACAAAGATGCAGAAGAGCTAAAAAATACAATCCACCAACTTGACCTTATAGACATCTACAGAGTGTTTCACACAACAACATATATACACACAACAATATACATTCTTTTCCAGTACACATGGAACATTCTCCATGATAGACCATATGTTAAACCATAAAGCAAGCCTTAATAAATCTTAAAAAATAGAAATACTGCAAAGCATCTTCTCAGATCACAATGCTTTCAAATTGGAAATCAACAATAAGAAGATCAACAGAAAAAGAGCAAATACATGGAAACTGAACAACACCTTCCTTAAGAAAGATGGGGCATGAGAAGAAATAAAAAATAAAATTCAAAAATTCCTTGAATCAAACAAGAATGAAAACATAACATACCAAAATCTTTGGGACACAGCAAAAGCAGTGATCAGAGACCAATTTATAGCAATAAATGGACTCATCATAAAAGAAGAAAGAGTCAAAATCAACACGTTAAACCAACATCTCCAACAATTAATAAAAGAACAGTAAGAAAAGCCAACAGTCACCAAAAGAAAGAAAATAGTACAAATTCGAGCAGAAATCAATGAAGCTCAAAATAGAAAGACAATACAAAAAATCAAGACCAAAAGTTGGTTTTCTGAAAAGATTCATAATATTGACAAACCACTGGCAAAAATAACAAAGGAAAAGAGGGAGAGAATACAAATAACATGAATAAGAAACGAAATAGGTAACATCACAACAGAACCAACTGAAATAAAAAGGATAATATCAGGATAATAAGAAGAACTGTACTCCAACAAATTTGGAAATCTGGAAGAAATGGCCAGATTTCTAGAAACACACCACTTACCTAAACTAACACAGACTGATGTGGAAATGTTGAAAAAATCCATAGCAAAAGAAGAAATTGAACAGTTCATCAAAAAATTACCAACAAAAAGTCCTGGCCCAGACGGTTTCACCGGAGAATTCTGACAAACATTCAGAGAAGAAATGATACCATTCCTACTCAAACCATTCCAAA
>NW_006921871.1:4406255-4429356 GCF_000298275.1 Orycteropus afer afer | reverse complement strand
TGACACCAGTCGTACTCAAACTATTCCAAAACAGAAAAGGATGGAATCCTCCCTAATTCATTTTATGAACCAAGCATAACCTTAATACCAAAACCAGGCATCACTCAAAAGGAAAACTACAGACCACTATCCCTCATAAATATAGATGCAAAAATTTTCAACAAAATCCTAGCCAATAGACTACAACAACATATCAAGAAAATGATATGACCAAGTGGGGTTCATATCAGGTATGCAAGGATGACCCAACATTAGAAAAACAATCAGCATCATCCACCACATAAATAAAACAAAGGAAAAGAACCACATGATCATATCCATCAATGCAGAAAAGACATTTGATAAAATTCAACATCCATTCCTGATCAAAACTCTCAGAAAATAGGAATAGAAGGGATATTCCTCAACATAATAAAGGGGATCTATGCAAAACCAACAGCCAACATTATTCTCAATAGGAGACACTGAAACCATTCCCCTTGCAAACAGGAACCAGACAAGGATGTGTTCTGTCACCACTTCTGTTCAACGTTGTGTTGGAAGTCCTAGCCACGGCAATAGGCCAAGAAAGGGAAATCAAAGCCATCCCAATTAGTAGGGAAGATGTCAAACTATCCCTATTTGCTGATGATATGATCCTATACTTAGAGAAACCAAAGAACTCAGTCAAAAATCTACTGAAAATAATTGAGAGATTTAGCATCATGGCAGGATATAAGATCAACATCTAAAAATCAGTTGGATTCCTCTACACAAGCAAAGAGATTGCTGAAAAAGAAATAAAGAAAGCAATACCATTTACAATAGCTACCAAAAAATAAAATTCTTGGGAATAAATGTTACCAGGGACACAAAAGTCCTGTACAAGAAGCTATAAAAGACTACTTCAAGAAAGCATAGAAGATCTACATAAGTGGAGGAACATACCATGTTCGTGGATAAGAAGATTGAACATTGTGAAAATGTCCATTCTACCCAAAGCAATCTAGACATGCAATGCAATTCCAATCCAGATCGCATCAACATTCTTCAAGGATATGGAAAAAACAATCACTATAACTTTATATGGAAAGGAAAAAGACCTCGGATAAGCAAAGCACTGTTGAAAAAGAAGAACAAAGTAGGAGGTCTCACACTGCTGATCTTAAAACCTACTATATAGCCATGGTAGTCAAAACTGCCTGGTACTGGTATAATGACAGACATACTGACCAATGAAACAGAATTGAGAACCCAGAAATAGATACATTGACCTATGGTCAGCTGATCTTTGACAAATGGCCTAAATCCATTAAATGGGAAAGAGAATGTTTGTTTAATAAATGGTGCTGGCAAAACTGGACATCCATTTGCAGAAAAATGAAACAAGATCTGTACCTCACACCATACACAAAAACGAACTCCAGATGGATCAAAGACTTAAATGTGAAACCTAAAACTATACAGTTCCTCAAGGAAAATCTAGGGGCAAATTTAAGGGCCCTAATATATGGCATAAATAGACTATCAAGCATAACCCAAAATGCACAAACAGCAGAAGAGAAAGCAGATGATTGGGACCTTCTAAAAATTAAATTTTCATGTGCTTCCAAAGACTTCTCCAAAAGAGTCAAAAGAGAACCTACAGATTGGGAAAAAATATTTGTCAATGACATATCTGACAAGGGACTTATCTCTAGAATTTATAGAAAACTCCAACACCTCAACAACAAAAAGACAAATAATCCAATTAAAAATTGGGCAGAAGACACGAATAGACACTTCACCAAAGAGGATATTCAGGCAGCCATCAAACATAAGAAGAAATGTTCGTGATCAATAGCCATAAGAGAGATGCAAATCAAAACAACAATGAGATACCGTCTTGCTCCAGCACTAGTAGCAAAGTTCAACCAGACAGAAAATAACAAATTCTGGCAAGGACGCGACGAGTTTGGGACTCTCATAACCTGCCGGTGTGACTTTGAAATGGTACAACCACTGTGGAAAGCAGTATTGTGATTTCTTAAAAAGTTGGAAGTAGAAACACCATTTGACCCAGCCATTCCATTTCTAGGAACATATCCTAAAGAAGTGAGAGCCAGGACAAGAACAGACATATGCACACCCATGTTCATTGCAGCACTATTTATAATAGCCAAAATTTGGAAACAACCTAGGTATCCATCAACAGAAGTATGGATAACCAAACTATAGTATAATACACGAAATGGAATACTATGCAAACCTAAAGAATAACATAGAATCTGGAAAACCTCATATTACATGGATTAACTTGGAGGAAATTATGCTGAGTGAAATAAGTCAATCACAGAAGGACAAATATTATATTAGTCCATTGTTGTAAAAAAGTCAAAGAAAGATTTATATATGGAAGGCAATTTTCTTTGTTGGTTACCAGGAGTGGGAGGGGAGGGGAAGGGAGGTAACACTGTTAGATAGGTAGAGACAAGTATTAGTTTGGGTGAAGAGAAGTGCAATGTTCCAAATGTGAGTAATCAACACAGTGGCATTGAGGAAGAGGAAGATAAAGAGAAGTACATGAGAGGTACAGACAACAAAGATGAACTGTTTTGTACATACAGTATTGTGTTGTCAATGTAGGCAAACATGGGTATACGGGTGGATAGATGGGTGGGCAGGAGCTCTGGCAGCATAGTTCCTAAGGCACTTGACTGCTAACCAGAAGGCTGGCAGTTCAAACTCACCAGGCACTCCTGGGAAATCTACTTCCTTAGAGATACAGCCTCAAAAACCCAAGGAAGGGTTGCTATGAGTCGGATCTGACTTGACAGCAATGAATTTGATTTTTTTGGTTTAGATGTGTGGACAGGCTGAACTATTAGGTATGTCTATGCAGGAGGGAGTGTGCCCAAGACCATGTGTAGGATTGGCAGACAATGTTTCTACTAGTATATTCTGTAAGAATTACCAAGTGTATAGTACAGCTGACAAGTGACAAGGTTGTGGTCACTTCTTGGCCACAGCCAGCTACCCAGAGGGAGCGAGTAGTTGGACCTGTGGGCTCAGGACCATAGTCGTAGGGGATATCAAGGTCAATTGGCATAACATCTACCCAAAATATTGTTCCACCTCCTACTTTGGTGAGCAGAGACTGGATTCTTAAAAGCTTGCAAGCACCCATCTAGATGTAACTATGGGTCTCTCCTCATCCAGAGCAAAGAAAAATGAAGAAAACCAAAGATTCATGGGAACAATTAAGTCCAAGTGATTTGTACACCATGTGATCCTCAGCCTATATAACTATGAGACCAGAAGAACTAGATGGTGCCTGGCTACCACTTTTGTTCCATAAAACTCAACATCAATTGGAACAAAAAAAAAGAAAAAAGGGACCAGGTTTGCTGTTCTGACAGAGCCTTATGAACCACTGAGACTATGGCTCCTAACTGCCCTTCAGGTCTGGAATTGAAACTGCACCTCTGGCTTTCAGCCAAACAAAAGATAGGGTTATGAGGTGAACTTTTACAATAGGTAGATGCACTCCTTTGAGAGAACAATCATAGGAGAATAGAAGGGCTGTGTGTGCACAGGGATATAGCTCAGGGGCAGGAGGGCATGGAGGGAAGAACACAGGGAAGAAGTAACTATGAGGAGGAAGTGAGAGGGGAACTGTTGCATTGTGGTAAATTGTGGTCAATGTCATGAGAAAAAGTGTATGTGAACTGCTGTATGGAAAGTGAATTTGCTCTCTAAACTCACCCAAATCACCAAAAAAAAAAAAAAAAAATTGTCTTGGCTATTTGGAACATGTTGCAATTCCATATAAATTTGAAGGTATGCTTTTCCATTTCTGTAAAAAAAAGTATTGGGATTTCAATTTAGTTTGCATGGAATCTGTATATTGCTTTGGGTATTAATGACATTTTAACAGTAAGGAGTCTTTCAATCCTTCAACACAGGTTATCTTTTCATTATTTAGGTCTTCTTTAACATCTTTCAGCAGTTTCATAGTTTTCAGTGCACAAGTTTTCCTTGGTTAAATTTGTTCCTAAGTGTTTTGTTATTTTGTATACTATTGTAAATGGGATTGCTTACTTAATTTCTTTTCTGTTCATTAATTGATAATGTATAGAAACACAACTGATTTGTGCATGTTGATATTGTACCCTGCAAGGCTGAAGAATTCATGTTTTAGCTCTATTAACATTCTTGTAGTATTTTTGTGATTTTAGATGCACAGTTTTATCTCACCTGTTGATATAGATAGTTTTACTTCTTTTCTGATTTGGAGGTCTCCCTTGTTTTCATGCTCTTTTGCAAACTTCAATACAATGTTGAATAGCAGTGTTGAAAGCAGGCATGCGTGTCTTCTTCGTGATCTCAAGTGGAAACTTCTCAACTTTTTGCCGCTAAGTATGATGTTAGCTCTGAGTTTTTTTCATTAATGACCTTGGTAATGTTCTGGAATATTCCATCTATTCCTACTTACTGAGTACTTTTATTATGAAAGCTTGTTGGATTTTGTCAAATGCTCTTTCTGCATTAATTGAGATGGTCATGTGTTCTTTTCCTTCATTCTATTAATGTGGTGTATCACAGTGATTTATATTATTTTGTTGAGCTACCCTTGCAATTACTGGGATAAGTCTCACTTTGTCATGGTGTATAATCCTTTTAACATCTGTTGCATTAGGCTTGCTATTTTGTTGAAGTTTTTTGCCAGTGATTAAAGCAAATGTGAGTCTAGGCTACTAGAACTTTAAAAAAAAAGACAGAAAGAAAAAACAAGCAGAAAAATTCCAAAGTGGAAGTGAACATATATTGCTACAAATGAAGGTACCACTAGCTAATCATGAAATAGTCAAGTCCTTTACTTTTTCTAAATCTCAATTTTCTCCTGCATAAAATTAGGTTAAAATTGGATATCAAAGAATTTTCTCTCTCTCTCTTTTTTTTTTTTTTCAAAAACAAATTTTACATTGATACATTGTGGTAGTTAAGTTTATGTGTCAACTTTACTGGGCCTGGTTGAGTGGCTGGCCAGGTGGATGTAGTTATTTCCCATAGTGAGATTGGCAATTAGCTCCATGGTAGAAACTGTTGGAGCAGCTTAGTAGCTGCTTTAGGTATGTGATCTGCTTCCCGCCATATAAGCAGCAGCTTTGGGTATGGTCTCTAGCTTATGGCATGCTTGAACCCTGCATGTAGCCTAGTCATTGTTCAGCAGTCTGCCAGCCTCTGCCGATCTTGGAACTTTCAATAGACTTGAATCAATGGCCTGCCGTGTTGTTTGGTAACATTGGGACTGTGCTTTTTATTTGTCAACCTTGGGTTTCTCAGCCTCAGAAGCCAGGAGTTGTCAGAGTGAAGAAAAGCCTCCAGCTTCAGTGGGCTGGTAGCAGGAGGCAAAGCTGAAGCCCAAGGTTGAGGGGCTTTCACCCAGCCCCTAGAGCCTGGCACTTTGAACTTGGACTTAAAGCCTCCAAACTGTAAGAGAATAAACTGTTTGTTAAAGCCATCCCATTTATGGTATATTCCTTTCAGAGCAGCACTAGGTATCTAAAACATACATACCTACCTACCCACTCCCATTGAGTCAACTCTGACTATTCGCAACCCTACAGGAGAAAGTAGAGTTGTCTCATAGGATTTCCAAGGCTGTAAATCTTTATGGAAGTAGACTGTCTCATCTTTCTCCCATGGAGCATCTGGTGGGTTGGAACCACTGACCTTTTGGTTTGCAGTCCAATGCTTTACCCATAGTACCACGAGAGATCCTTACACTGACACATAGTACATAAAAATGATATCTACAGAACTATTCTTTGTGAAGCAGTATAGGAACTCACAACACAAGTCATTCAGTCTTCCCTGGATGCACTTCAGGGTCTCCTGATGTGGTGCTGTAGAATTAGATGATTCTGAATGAGGCATACTGCTCCGAATTCTTGATGCACAAGATGGCTTTATGGTTATCAGATTGCAATTTATCTATAATGTATCTTACATATTGATACATTAGTGTTATCTTTTGTATATCTGGATTATTTTTTATCATTTTGTACCATCAAATTGAAACTATCAGTGAGACAATACATAAATAAATAACTTTTGCCCAAAGCATTATTGGTTAAATGTGTTTGCCTGAAGGGAGAGGGGGAGTACAAATCTAACTAGTTTCTTTTTTCTCTCTTTTCTTACCTTTTTTTTTTTTAAACAAAATTTAATGACCATAATTTTATTTTTCCTTTGGATTTTTTCAACAATATCTGGCAGAAGTAGTACATATTTCAGAAGGATCTTAGGATCCTCATTACCCTACAATGCTGATTTTATTGAGACAAACAAATCTTTGACACAAAATGAACTATATAAACAAAAAATGGCTAAATACTGTTATCTGGCATTAGTAACACATATTTCCAATCAATTGATTGGGGAGGGTGGAGAGCTTTTGAACAGTTAAGGGACACAAAGTTGTCTGTCAGTTTGTCCTACTGTGGTGATGTGTTGCTGTGAGGCTTGAGGCTGTGCCACCGGTGTCTCAAACCCAGTGGGGTTGCACACGAAGCACATGTTTCAGCAGCTTACAAACTAAGACAGACAAGCAAGAAGAAGGAAGCCATCCACTTCTGAAGAATTGGCCAGGAAAAGCCTTATGAAAAGCAGAGAAACACTGTCTGATACATTATTGTGCAACTTTATGAATAGCCCGGAAACATCGTCCAATATAGTGCAGGAGGATAAACCACTTAGGTCCAAAGGCTCTCAAAACAGGACTATGAAAGAGCAGAACCAGCCTTACTGATATGGATAAAGTAAAGCTTTCAAGACCTCCATTTGCTGATATGGCATGACTCAAATTGAGGAACGTACGAAGTATGAATCTAGGAAAATTGGAAGTTGTCAAAAATGAAATGCAATGCATAAAGATTGATATACTTGGTATTAGTGAGCTGAAATGGACTGGTTTTGGGCATTTTGAATCAGATAACCATGTGGTCTACTATGTTGGGAATAACAACTTGAAGAAGAATGCAGTGGTGTTCATCATCACAAAGGACGTTTCAAGATCTGTCCTGAAGTACAATGCTGTCAGTGATAGGATAATATCCATATGCCTACAAGGAAGACCAGTGAATACAACTATTACTCAAATTTATGCACCAAATACCAAAACCAAAGATGAGGAAATTGAGGATCTTTATCATATTTTGCAGTCTGAAATTGACTGAACATGTAATCAGGATATGTTCATTATCACTGGTGACTGGAATGCAAAAGTTAGAAACAAAGAAGATTCAATAGTAGTTGGAAATTTTGGTCTTAGTGATAGTAATTATGCTGGAAATCACATGATAGAATTTTTCAAGATCAACATCTTATTCAATGCAAATACCTTTTTTAACAACACAAACAGTGGCTATACACATGGACTTCGCCAGGTGGAACACAGGAATCAGATTGACTATATCTGTGGCAAGAGGCTATGGAAAAGCTCAATATCTTCAACCAAAACCAGGCCAGGAGCTGATTGTGGAACAGACAATCAAGTACTCATATGCAAGTTCAACTTGAAGTAAAAGGCAGTTAAAACAAGTCCACAAGAGCCAAAACATAATGTTGAATATATCCCTTCTGAATTTAGAGACCATGTAAAGAATAGATTTGATGCATTGAACACCAGTGACCGAAAACCAGAAGAATTGTGGATGACATCAAGAACATTATCCATGAGGAAAGCAAGAGATTACCAAAAAGATGAGAAAAAAAGAAAAGACCAAAATGAATGACAGAAGAGACTCTGAAACTTGGCCCTGAGTGGAGAGTAGCTAAAGCAAATGGAAGAAATGACAAGATAAAAGAGCTGAACAGAAGATTTCAAAGAGCAGCTGAGGAGAAAAAGCCAATTACTCTAATGAGATGTGCAAAGGCTTGTAGTTGGAAAACCAAAAGGGAAGAACACACTCAGCATTTCTCAAGATCAAAGAACTGAGGAAAAACTTTAAACCTCGAGTTGCAATATTGAAAGATTCCATGGGAAAAAATATTGAATGATGCAGGAAACATCAAAAGAAGATGGAAGGAATACAGTCACTGTACCAAAAAGAACTGATAGATCTTTATCCATTTCAGTAGGTACTATATGATCAAGAGCCAGAAGTACTGAAGGAAGAAGTCAAAGCTGCACTGAAGGAATTGGCAAAGAACAAGGCTCCAGTAATTGATGGAATACCCATTGAGATTTTTCAACAAATGGATGCCCCACTGGAGGCATGCCATCAGTTATGCCAAGAGATTTGGAAAACATCTACCTGGCCAACTGAGTGGAAGAGATCCATATTTGTACCCATTCCAAAGCAAGGTGATCCCATAAAATGTGGAAATTATTGAACAATGTCATTAATACTGCATGCAAGTAAAATCTTACTGAAGATAATTCAAAAATTGTTGCAGCAGTATATTGACAAATAACTTTCAGAAATGCAAGCCAGATTCAGAAGAGGATGTGGAACAAGGGATATCATAGCTGCTGTCAGATGGATCTTGGCTCAAAGCAAAGAATATCAGAAAGATATTTATTTGTGTTTTGTTGACTATACAAAGGCATTTGACTTTGTAGATCATAACAAATTGTGGATGACATTGAGAAGAATGGGAATTCCAGAACACTTGATGGTGCTCATGAGGAACCTGTGCATTGACCAGGAGGCTATTGTTTGAACAGAACAAGGAAGGGGACACTGAATGGTTTAAAATCAAGAAAGGAGTGTGTCAGGGTTGTATCCATTCCCCATACTTATTCAATCTGTATGCCGAGCAAATAATCCGAGAAGCTGGACTATATGAAGAATAATGTGTCATCAAGATTGGAGGAAGAATCATTAAGAACCTGCAATATGCTGATGACACAACTTTGCTTGCTGAAAATGAGGATGACCTGAGGCACCTACTGATGATGATTGAATCCATACAGTCTGCAGTATGGATTACATCTCAATATAAAGAAAATAAAAATCCTCACAACTGGACCTCTAAGCATCATCATGATAAATGGAGAAAAGATTGAAGTTGTCAAGGACTTCACATTGCTTGATTCTGCAATCAATGCCAATGGAAGCAGCAGTCAGGACATTAGATGGTGTATAGCACTGGGCAAGATGGCTGCAAAGGACCTCTTTCAAGTGCTGAGGAGCAAATATGGCTCCTTGAGGACTAAGGTGTGTCTGACACAAGCCATGATATTTTGAATCATCTCTTATGCATGAGAGATGGACAATGAATAAGGAAGATTGAAGAAGAATTGATGCTTTTGAGATGTGGTACTGGTGAAGAACGCTGAAAGTACTGTGGACTGCTAAAAGAACTAAGAAATCTGTCCTGGAGGAAGTGCAGTTTGAATACTCCTTGGAAGCAAGAATGGCCAGACTTTGTCTCATTTACTTTGGTCATGCTGTCAGAAGGGACCATTCCCTGGAGAAGGATGTCATGCTTGGTAAAGTGGAGGGTCGACAAAAGAGGGGAAGGCCTTCAACGAGACATGGTGGCTGCCAACAATAGGCTCAAGTATAGCTAAGATCATGGAGCTGACACGGGACCAGGCAGTGTTTCTTTCTGCTGTGCATAAGGTTGCTATGAGTCAGACACAACGACACCTAACAACAACATTTCAAATAAAAATTAGACCCTCTATTATGGAAATAGGTCTACTGTCAAACAGATTGAAAACCAAAGCATAGTGGTCCACAGATACACTTATTAAATCTGGGATGAGTGTCAAGTGAACTCTTTTCTTTTCTTTTCTGTTTTTTTACAAAGAAAATAGAGATTGAATGTATTTCACATACAGTAGTGTACATATTTTCAGATGTCAACACATTTTTATTGTTTAATCTGTTACTTAAAAAAAAAAAACTTACTTTTGCAGTTTCTGGACAGTGAGTTTGGTTGCACATGTTAATGGAGAGCCTCTACCTGAGTTAATTTGCCGTTTAGAATTATGTGAGTGTGAAAGTAATCCTCTCAGTAAACAACATGTACTCCATGATAAACATTGCATTATCCCCAAGCTGAATGATGGAGTCAACTCAATAAATAAAAGCCCTGGCAGTGATTCCTTTCTTTTACAATTAAAAACTAATTATTGCTTGAAAATAAACAGTGTGGTAATTTCTTTCATTAAGTGCCACACACAAAAGCCCTACAAGCCATGTATTTGAGAACCTGCTTTCTTTTGGTTAATGGACATTGAAAAATAGTTTTGTACTATATCTCCTAACCATTTCATAAGGACAGATATGACATAGTCACAGGAAGAGTGTTGTTAAGGAATCTAGTTGGCTAAAATGTGCACCAATGAAGAATATTATTTGTCTAATAAAGGACCTATGACAGAAGTGATAACGTTAGTAAAGAAATATGCTTTCTATTGCTGAGATATTTGCTACAAATATAATCTTTAATTGCATTTATTAAATGAAAACTAAAGACACCTGCAATGTGATTGGCTAGAAAATGATCTAATAATAACCCTTTATCAATGCATCTTTATATACCAAGAATTACTATATATACTTTTATATATATATTAATTTAATTATAACAACAATCTTATGAGGTAGGCATTATTCATGTTTATATATGTCAGATTCATTATTATATATTTGATTCATAAGCATTTCATAACACAGGTAGCTCTGCGGCTGGAGGCAGATCCCTTTTTCCACCAAACTTCCCAGTAGATATTAAAACCACAATAACATTTATTTTGTTCCCACAATAATTCCACTCCTTGTACTTAACCCAATTAAAAACCACATATATCATTTCTAAATCAACTTGGAGAAGCCATAGGATAAAATAAGTAAATTAATCAAGGCAAAATAAAAAGTTAAGGTAGAATACTAAAAGAAAGCCCCTGTAAATTTAGTGCACAATGAAGCATTGTGCACAACTTTTAAAATTGGGGCACAAATTAAACTTTGATTTTACTAGAGATCAAAGCAAAGAGAGAAGTCAAGTACAAGATTCAGTGTCCCTAATATAAAATAGCAATGGGTAGAATGAAGCATATTTCCCCCCTGAAATTAAGGTTTAAGAAAAGTTTCTCCAATGGAGCCTCATAAATATGACTCTTCTTAATGAACTCCTCAAAAAGTTCTTCAGTAGCATATGTATTGTTAACGTTGCGGTTGGTAGGTGCCATCAGGTCAGCACTGACTGATAGTGACCCTATATACACAACAGAACAAAACACTGCCCTGTCCTGCACCACCCTTACAATCCTTGCTATACCTGAGCCTATAACTGCAGCCAATGTGTCAGTCCATCTCATTGAAGGTCCTTCCTTTTTGCGCTGATCCTCCATACTGTTAAGAGCTCTGGTAACATGGTGCCTAAGCCACTTGACTGCTAACCAGAAGGCTAGCGGTTCAAATCCACCAGTCACTCCTCGGAAGGAAGTTGGGGCAATCTACTTCTGTAGTGATACTGCCTTGGAAACCCAAGGAGGGGTTGCTATAAGTCAGCTCCGATTCAATGGCACATAACAACAACAACAACAACTCCATACTGTTAATACCAAACTAAACCAAACCCACTGCCATCAAGTTGATTCCAACCCATAGCAACCCCCATTGAGTTTCCAAGGTGGTAAATCTTTACAGAAGTACATTGCCCAATCTTCCTTCCATGAAGTGGCTGGTGGGTTTGAAATTAATAGTCACTGCAGATCAAGAATCTTATTCTAATGACTATAACTCAGCGAAACAATTCTGTTAGAGACCCAAACAATGGTTAAAGTGCATATATCTCTCATGGTCTTATTTGAACCAGGAAAAAATTTAGACTATATTGAAAACTGAATGGGCTACACAGGGTTCAGGCTAAGGAATTTAAATACCATTCCACCAAAACTTCGGCTTCTGTGATAGCTACAAAAGATAGAATGAGAGGGAGGGCTAGCAGGTGTGGTGGGGTTCTGGGATTCTTTCCTTGCTTCATTAAGAGCAGATCTTTTCTTATCAGTTTTATTATCAGGCTTTCTTATTGTGTTTTTAAGTGTGGGTCTCCTGAAAAACAAAAATACTGAATAAATTTATTACAGAATTAATCACAGTGGTGAAAATAAACATGCAGCATAAATTCACAAAAATACACTAATGTTGTTGTTGTTGTTATGTGCCGTCGAGTCGGACCCGACTCATAGCGACCCCTCCTTGGGTTTCCGAGGCAGTATCACTACGGAAGTAGATTGGAAGGAGCTCTGGTGGCATAGGGCCTAAGTCATTTGACTGCTAACCAGAAGGTTGGCGGTTCAAACCTACCAGCCACAGCAGCCCCTCTGTGGAAGAAAGACTGGAATACACTAATAGACAATTAAAAACATAAACTTATAACTAAAAGAATACTGTTTATAATTGATAAAATTTGGCCACAAATTCAACTCTGATTTTCTCAAAGATCGAAGAAAATAAAAAATCAATTGTAGAATTCAGTGTCAACATGAATGAATATTTTACTGCCATTGAAGATGGTGAGTATAAAAGATTAAAGAGAAATATGGAAGGCTCTGATGAGATACGAAACAGAAAACTCATGGCAGCCCCATGTGTGTTAGAGTAGAAATGTGCTCCATAGGGTTTTCAATGGCTGATTTTGGAAGTAGATTGCCAGGCCTTTTCTCCAATACATCACTGGTTGAAGTGGGACCTCCATTCTTCCAGTTAGCAGCCAAGCTTTTTAATTGTTTCCACCATTCAGACTGGGGTAACTGTGAATCAGAATTAATTGGCAGGCAACTGTTTATGCCCAAATAAAAAACAGTATGCATAGGATGAGTGCAACTATGTAAAAATATATCCATGCTGATCAAAGAAGAAAATTCACAAAGAAGAAATTATGTAGTATGCTTTTAAGGATATATATATATATATATATATATTTGTTGTTGTTGTTGTTGTGTGCTGTCGAGTCAGCCCTGACTCATAGCAACCCCTCCTTGGGTTTCCGAGGCAGTATCACTAAGGAAGTAGGATTGCCCAACTTTCCTTCCGAGGAGTGGCTGGTGGGTTTGAACCGCCAGCCTTCTGGTTAGCAGTCAAGTGCCTTAGCCACTACGCTACCAGAGCTCCTATATATATATATACATATTTAACTTTAAACACTCCTTTAGAAAAGATTAATGATTTTAACTAAAGTTCTTAAGTTAAAAGCCAAACCAAAATATGGTAGAAAAAAAATGCAGCAGCTCCAAACGTAAAAAGTTCTAATACTATTATTATTAAAAATAACAGTGTTATGTGATAATAGGAAAAAACATTAAGATTCTAAATTTTCAGATTTGAATAATATGGAGTTCAGTTGTTGTTGTTATGTGCCATTGAGTCGGCCCCGACTCATAGTGACCTCTCCTTGGGTTTCCGAGGCAATATCTCTAGAGAAGTAGATTGCCCAACCTTCCTTCTGAGGAGTGGCTGGTGGATTTGAACCACCAGCCTTCTGGTTAGCAGTCAAGTGCCTTAGGCACTATGCTACCAGAGCTCCTGGAGTTCAGTTAGACAACAGAGTTCAGTTAGACAACAAAAATAGCAACAAAAACTATGTACTGATTGCCGTATGCCAGGAATTTTTTAGGTGGCCCTATATGTATAAGCTCATTTAATTCTTGTAATATCCATTGTGAAGGCGCTACTGTCTTTGGTGATGGAGAAACTGAGGAACAGAGATATGAAGTAAATCACAGAGTCCTTATGGTTAGTAAGTATCGGTTTGAGGACTCAAACCCAAGCAGTATAGCTCCATAGCCCATGTTGTTAATCACAATGTGTCCTTCCTCTCAATGATGACTTGCACTCTAAGGCCTCTGCAGTCTTCAGTTTGGATTCTATCTCAACATAAAGTAAACAAAAATTCTCACAACTGGACCAATAAGCAACATCATGATAAACAATGAAAATATTGAAATTGTTAAGGATTTCATTTTACTTGGATCATAAATGAAAATCTATGAAAGCAGCACTCAGAAAATTGAATTACATATTGTACTGGGCAAATCTGCTACAAAAACCTCTTTAAAACCTTAAAAAGCAAGGATGTCACTTTGATCACTAAAGTGTGCCTGACCCAGGATATGGTATTTTCAGTTGCTTCATAGATGTGTGAAAGCTGGACAATAAAAAAGAAGAAGACTTAAGAACAATTAATGCATTTGATTTACAGTGTTTGCAAAAAATAGTAATTAACTATATCATCCACTGCTAAAAGAACAAGCAAATCTGTTTTGGAAGAAGTACAGTGTGAATGGTTCTTAGAAATAAGGGTGAAGAGACTTTGTCTCATTTACTTTGGGCATGTTATCTGGAGGGACCAATTTCTGGAGAAAGATATCATGATTACTAGAATAGAGTGTGTCAGTAAAATAGAGGAAGACCCTCAACAAGATAGAATGACACAGTGGCTTCACCAATGGACTGAAAACAAAACAATGATTGTGGGGATTATGCAGGACCAGGCAATGCTTCCTTCTATCACGCATGGGGTCAGAATCAGTCAGAGCCAACTCTAGGGCACCTAACAAAGGACCTTCTATAGCTTCACCACACAATATAATACTATGTCTTGTGACAATAGTGTTATCTGCATGCCATTCCACAATTTTAAAAATTTCATAACCTATCTTTGGTCATCAGGAAACTTCTATGAGAAAGGACACTATCCTCTTATGGTCCTTCTGGCTTTGGTTCTAGTACAATGAAACCTGTGAAAACTCTAACTTATTAGACTGCCTTTTTTTCTTTTCCCCACCATGTTATTCCAGGTGTCACACATTTTCTATCTTTGATAGGGTACAGTCTTACCACTTTTCTATCTCTCTCTATTAGTGGAAAATATTTCAGTTTTCCTTTTCTGACATGTCTGGCCTTCACACATTTTACTGTACTGTACTGAGTTACAAAGGGGTTCCATTCTGACAGTTCCATCATAAATCAGTTTTAGCATAATTTGAATATCTCTCTCTCTCTTTTTTTTTTAGTTTTCATTACTATTGCCTGTTATTATCAGTATTTTAATAAATTCAATCTTCATTTGTTTCTGGAGGTTGGAAATATTGCAAATAAATTTACAGATACACAAATTAAGTACTGCAACATTGTATGTACTTCATAACATATGACTAATGATAATATGTACAAAAAAATAGGATGGTGGTGTTAAGTGATGTTTGTCATAACTTGGATATGTCTTAAGTCAAGGACTACTGTATTTCCTTTGCTCTATTTCTGCTTAATACTTGCAGCCACTCACATTGACTTGACTTCTGTCTTTCATCTCATCGTACATACTCTTCTCCATACCAAAACTAAACCAAACTCACTGCCCTCGAGTTGGATCTGACTCATAGCTCCTGCTCCTTGGGTTTCCGAGGCAGTATCCCAGTGGAAGTAGATTGCCCAACCTTCCTTCCAAGGAGTGGCTGGTGGATTTGAATCACCAGTCGTCTGCTTAGCAGTCAAATGCATTAGGCACATGTCACCAGAGCTCCCTCTCTTATCCATAGGGTTTTATTACTGGATTTCAAAAATAAGCCTGGGAAGTTATAAATTTCATAAACTACAGATTGTGATAGAAAGAAGGAAACACATCTTTCTAATACAACATCGTAATTCGATGCAATTAAAGAAGTAGACAAGCTTACAAAGTTAATGACTGGCAGACACTAGACTTAGATCTTACTCAGATATGTCACATAAATATGAAAGTAGCCAGTGGCAATATTAACCAAATACTCTGACATTAGCTCTAATATGGGTAATAAAGCTCTAAAAGCTTGAGCTATGATTTTAACTACCATTTTCTTACTGAGAAACATTGTAAGTGTATAGCTCCCAGCATGAGGCCAGAAACATAAGCTGCTAAGTAAGGTTGTGAAATGCCCCTAGACAATGGAATCCACATCTGAGAGGAACATAAAAAGCATCAAAAGTCTTTGTGTCCAGTCAACACTTTAGAGTTCTTCTATAAATAGAAAACAAAAGCCATACATTTATACTGACTTTTTCTTATTCCTTTTTTTTTTTTTTTTTAACTTCAGCATTGTTAGTCCATTTTACAGTTAAGACCCTGGGGAATTGAATAGCTATTAAGCAATAGACCATAGTGACTGATTAAAAGTTTTAATAATCTTTCTACCTGGCAAAACACCAAATCTAACTAGTAGTGAGTAAAGTGCTTGCTTTGATAATAAGTGAAAAACAACTTTACTTTAAAAGTGGTTGAATTCATAAAGTTATTTTGTAAAACAGCAACAATGTAAAGAAAATATAGGTAAAATGGAATAGAATTTATCTGAATGTGTGAAAAAGGGTTATTTATCATCTTAATATTCAGATTTCTCTACATAAGAAAATCAGGAATTAAATTTGCAAATGTAGTTTTTTTTTTAATAGTATAACATTGAACTTGGAAGAATAATCATATTTTAAAATAACTATTTAGGGTAAACATGCCCTTTACCTTTGTTGGGATTAAAATTAGTAAAATCATTCTGGTTAGTTGGATGAGAGAGAGAGAGAGAGAGAGTTGTATTTGCTTTTGCCTTTATTGTAAATGGAACAAATGTTCAGTTTAGAGATAAAAAATAGAAATACATGAATAGTATATATATAAAATTGAAGATAATCTCATGACTAAGAGCTAATAAATATAATAAAAATTTTTATAAAACATTCACCACCTTTCATGAACTATGTTTATGTATTTTTGTTATGTAGACTTGTTTAATCCTCATAGTAAACATGAGGCATGGACTCAAATTTTACTAATTCTGTTTTACAGATGAGAAAACAAGTCACAGAAAGCCTAAGTGACATGCTTCAAATCACATAGCAAATAAGTGGCAGAGCTAGAGTTCAAGCTCAGGCATTTTGGTTTTAAATCAGTGAGTGTTGCCATGATTATTACTGAAAACTTGTTTTCACACCACATTACGTACATTAAGGAAGTAAACGGCTTAATGGAATGTAGACTGAAATGTTACAAGTAACAATTTTCAGACAAAATTATTCCCAATATTTCTTTATTTTAACATTTTAAACCCATGATAACATTGTCAACAAAATTATCCAGCTATCAGAAAAAAGAAAAAAAAATCATTGTCATTATAGCAAATTTAGGTTCTGAAATGAATTCAATAGAAAATATAATTTTCCTCTTATGGTTAGATTTGATATTGACTTGTCTCACTTACATTAATTCAATATTTCCTTACACAAAGTACTTCCAAATACTTTCAGGATCAATACTGATTGTAATTCAAATGAAACAAAATGGGATTTTATGTAATTGATTATACATATTTTCATACATCATATGATAAAAGTCAGTGGGGATTTAGCTACATAATTAAGTTCACTTTTGAAACTGATACAAGTAGCCACCAACTTACAAAGCAATCTGTTGCCATATAGACTCAGTAGTAAGTCCATTCTAACATAAGTTGAGCATTCATTTTCTTTTGTTTTGTTTTGCTTTCATTATCACTGCCTTTTATTATTGGTATCTTTCCAAATCAAAAGGAGCTCTGGTGGCATAGTGGATAAAGCATGTAGCTGCTAACCAGGTCAGTGGTTAAACCCCACTAACCACTCTACCAAAGGAAAATGTGGTGATCTACTTCTGTAAAGAATTACAACATTACAACCTCAGAAACCCAATGCAGTCTCTATGAGTCAGAATCAACTCGATGTCAGTGAGTTTGGTTTTGTTTTTGATTTTATAAATCAAATTTTTACTTATCTTTGGGGTTTGGAAATATCACATATAAACATACAAGTATAGAGTTTACATGCTGCAACATGCATCTAGTAAATATTACTGATAATAAGATTCACCAGTAATATACTTATTCAAAAATGGTTGAAGCAGTATATTGACAGGAACTTCCAGAAACTCAAGCTGGATCCAAAAGAGGATGTGGAACAAGGGATACCATTTGCTAATTTCAGATGGATCTTGGCTGAAAGCAAAAAGTACCAGAAAGATGCTTATCTGCATTCTATTGACTGTGCAAAGGCATTCAACTGTGATGATCAAAACAAGTTATGGATAACATTATGAAGAATGGGAATTTCAGAACACTTAATCCTACTCATGTGGAACCTGTACATAGACCAAGATTCTGTTGTTGGAACAGAACAAGGGGATACTGCATGATTTAAAATCAGGAAGGGTGTGTGTCAGGGTTGTATCCTTTCACCATACTTATTCAATCTTTATGCTGACAAATAATCTAAGAAGCTGGAGTATATGCAGAAGAACAGAGCATCAGGATTGGAGGAAAAAAATTAAGAACTTGGGATATGCAGATAACACAACTTTGCTAGCTGACAGTGAAGAGTGAAGAAGACTTGAAGCACTTAAAGATGAAGATCAAAGACTACACTTTTCAGTATGGATAACACTTCAATATAAAAGAAAATAAAAATCTTCACAACTGGACCAATAAACAACAAAACAATAAATAGAAATATGATTGAAGCTGTCAGGAACTTCATTTTGTTTGAATCCATGATCAACACTCAGCAGTCAAGAAAACAGACCTTGAATTGCACTAGGCAAATCTGCTGCAAAAGACCTCTTTAAAGGGGTAAGAAGCAAAAAAGTCAATCTGGAGACTAAGATGCACCTAATTCAAGCCATGGTATTATCAATTGCCTCATATGCATGTGAAAGCTGGAAAATGAATATGGAAGATCAGAGAAGAATTGATGCCTTCGAATTGTGGTGTTAGCAAAGAATATTGAAAATACCATGAACTTCCAGAAGAATAAACAAGTCTCTCCTGGAAGAACTGAAGCCAGATGGTCCTTAGAAGCAAGAATGGCCAGATTTCATTTCACCTACTTTGGTTAAGTTGTCAGAGGGTCCATTCCCTGGAAAAGGATATTATGCTTGATAAAGTAGAAGATCAGTGAGAAAGGGGAACACACTCAATGAGATGGATTGACACAGTGGCTGCAATGATGGGCTCAAGTATAGCAAGGATTGGGAGGATGGCACAGGACCTGGCAGTTTGTTCTTTTGTACATAGGGTGGCTATGAACTGGAGCCAATTTAACAGCTCCTAACAATAACAACAAGATGTACCAAAAAAAGTGGGGGAGCATTCTTAAGTGTGGTCTGTAGAAAGTCAACTACGTCACAAGTCGAGGACTACCTGTACATGAAAACTTTATCAGAATGATAGGTGGTATTATTTTACTCTACTTCAATACTCTTATTTGTGTAGCATCTTTCTTAACCTAGATATGTTAATATGTTAATTCAATCCTTAGCACAAGGTAGAAATAAAAGATAGTGTATTTAAATATATTCTTAAACTAAAAAGTACAATTCAAATAGTCCTGACGTCTAACTTTGAATATGAGGTTTTGAAACTTAATTGAAACTATTAAATAGCTCTTATATGAGGAATACAGAGTTATTCCATAAAGCCATAATTAAAGACAACTGTTTCTAAAATTTCTACCCAGCAATGTATTCATTCCACACTCTACATTTTTAATTCCATATGACTGCTCAATACCTGTACCCTAAGTATATATAAGATTAGCTCAATGTTTGCAATGTTGTTGTTAGGTGAAGTTGAGTTGTTTTCAACTCATAGCACACCTACGTGACTGAGTAAAACTTCCCCATAGGTTTTTCTTGGCTGTAATATTTATGGAATCAGATTGTCAAGTCCCTCTTCCACACAGTCATGAATGGGTTTGAATTATCAACCTTTTATAAGCAGTTCAGTGCCTAACCAATTGCTTTACCAGTTCTCCTTGTTGGTATTATTAGGTATCAAAAAAATGGAGGTTCATAGTTAAATATAAATTTTTAATTAGAGTATTTTATAAGAAGTAATTTACAGATTATCTAGTTGTAGTAAATGGTGGTTTGCTGTCTATTTTACCCAGTCTGTTTCCTCTTTGACCCACAATTAGACTACATGCCACAGGATCTTTTGTTTTCCTTGCATTTAACTGAGTTGTAACCAGTGGATTATGAGTGAAAGTAATGTGTTCTGGGGTTACGATGGACTCCTAGTGACAAACCACATACCAGATCCTTTTCAACTGAGATTTTGAGAAACTCGGGAAAACAGATACAAGTAGTGATCCTGGAGTTAAGAGCATCTAATGAGAAGATAAAGTGTCCAGTAAAAAAGGCAGCCAGGGTAGTCATGTGTAGTCATTAGAAACAAAGGAGGTCAAAGAGAAAAGGAAGGGAAAAAAAAAAAAGCTTCACTAAACCCACAGTGTTAAAGACACAGACTAGACAGATTGGAAGGATTTCAAGTTGAGTTAGCTAGGTGTGTGGGTGAAGACCATGTTGGTGAACAGATCAGGTCCTCACATCAGGTCCCAGACAGAGTCTGGGAGGGAGTAAGGGAAAGGAAGGAGAAACCCTCTCCAAGTAAACAAAACCCCAATTTGAACCCATGGCAGTGGGCTTAAGTCCAATTCTTAGCAACCCTATTTAGCACAGAGTGGAACAGGCCTGGGATTTCAGGACTTGTGGATCCTTGCAGAGGAAGGCTATCCTTTTTCCTTCATATATGGCTTTGATTGACAGCCAAACATCACCATAAGCAAGCCTCTCCAAATGGATGCAGGGCATGCACCACTGGCTGAATTATCTCACACTAAGCACTAAAAGCAAGCTATAGCCTTCACCCCTAGAAGTCACTTTTTGTACCAATCTCCTGTGGGTACTAAGTGAATGAGCAGATTCTGCCACAACAGCTAGATCTTATGATCACTGGTTGAACATAACTAGAAAAATCCCTCCTCCCTTCATTATTCTCCTTTCCTATTATCCAAATTTTCTTCTTTTCTATCTGATCATTTATGCTTTACCTCCTTGTCTTCTTTCATTTCTACCAAACCTACATTCTTCTCACCCACTCACGTTTGTTTCTCTTTTTTGTATATTCTTTTTCCATTTTCCCTATTTCTTATCATCTATTTTTATTCTATCTTTTCATCTCTCCTTCTCCTCCTTGACTTTCTTTTATCTCTCTCTATTTTTTTCCCTGCCTCACCCAATGGATGGAACACATTAACCTTCCACTAGTCAGCCATAGCTACTACACCAACCTCCTAACCCAACAGATGAGTAACACCAATAGATCCAGCACCACAGAATCAATGGGAGATGGTGAACAACACCTGCTCATCCCAAATGCAACTCTTCTTCACAACAAACAGACACTTGACACATATCCCCACCAGTTACTCCACCAACACATTTAAAGCTAGAGAGAAATCCAGCACAGCCAAGCTAACAAGCAAAGAATCACACCTACTCCACAATTTCAGGTATATTAAAACAAAGTAAAACATAAAACCAGGATTAAAAAAAAGGAGAGAAATAACTAACAAATAAAGACAATTGTTTTCAAGAAAGCAAAACACAACTTCACAACAAACAAACAAACAAAAACAGGATAATATAGTAGAAACAAATGTCCAAACTAAAGAATTAGGAAATCTCTTGGGGAAGAACAACTAATAGAGTGATCTGATAAGGAATTCAAAAAATATGCATACATATGTGTGTGTTTGTATGTGAGTCTGTGTATGTATGTGTGTGTGTGTATATATATATATATATCTTCAAAGAGCTTGTGAAAACCATGTACAGAAGCAATGAGAACACAGATGATACCCTTAAAGAATTCAGGAAATCATTCAAGATCATAATGACAAAATAAATACACAATTAGAAATCATGCAAAAGCAGCAATTAGAAATCAGAAGATGAACAATTAAATTATGGAGATAGATAACACATTAGAAAGACAAACGATTAGACTCTAACTGGCTGAAGAACACATTTCCAAGTTAGAAGACAAATCCCTTGATGCCGGTTGTAGGAGGAAAAATCAGAACAATGAATTAAGAGAAATGAGGAGGACCTAAGAGTTATATGGTATTACATGCAAAGAAATAATATATGCCTGACTGGAATTCCAGAAGCAGAGGAAACAAACAAACAAACAAAAAACCTCAGAAAATATTCAAAGACTTGCTAACGAAAAACTTTCCTAATGTCATAAAAGAAGAGATGTCCATCCAAGAAGCTCAATGAATCCCATACATTATAGATACCAAGAGAAAGTCACCAAGACATAACATAATCAAACTTTCCAAAACCAAAGATAAAGAAAACATCTTGAGAGTAGCTTGGGAAAAACAAAATGTTACCTACAATAGCAGCCAATAAGGTTAAGCTCTGATTTCTCATCAGAAACCATGCAAGCAAGAAGACAATGGGATGGCATATACAAAACTTTGAAGAAAAAGAATTGCCAACCAAAAATTATATATTCATTAAACTGTACCTCAAATATGAGGGTGAAATTAAGACATTCCTATATATACAGAAATTACGGGAATTTGTGAAAACTAGACCAGCCCTACAAGAAATGCTAAAGAGAGTCCTTGCAACAGAAAAGCTGCAATAGAGAACAACAAATTAAAATCAAGACACTTGACACCACCACCTAAAAAACCTAACCCAGAAAAAGATTCTCAATATAAGCTCACAAAAAAGAGGAGTCAATCTGTAAATGACATGAACAACAAAGCAAATAGAGGGAATAAATGTTATAATTGCAAGACTTGCAAATGAAGAGGAAATCAGAACAATGTCTTTACAGAACAGACTGTTCTAAATTTAGGGAGATAAGAATTTACTTCAGGATAACCACAAAGGAAACTAAAATTCATTCTAACCAAATTAAGAAAGAAGAAAATAACAAGGGTTTAGCAAACACAAAATAAACCATAATCAAGAAAAGAGGAAAAATACTTGAAAACAAAATGAACTCAGTACAGAAAATATTTGGAAAAAAGAAATCACCAACAACACAACAAAAACACAATATAATAAAGCAATAAATTCATACCTATTGTATATCACACTGAATACGAATGGACTAAATGCACCGGAGGAGCTCTGGTAGCATAGTGCCTAAGGCACTTGACTGCTAACCAGAAGGCTGGAGGTTCAAACCCACCAGCCACTCCTCGGAAGGAAGATGGGACAATCTACTTCCGTAGTGATACTGCCTCAGAAACCCAAG
>NW_006921871.1:4403206-4404743 GCF_000298275.1 Orycteropus afer afer | reverse complement strand
AAACATTCAGAGAAGAGCTAACACAGGCACCTATACTACTCAAAGTATTCTAGAACATAGAAAATGATAGAATACTCCCAAATTCCTTCTATGAAGCAAGCATAACCCTAATACCAAAATCAGGTTAAAAAAAAACAACCATCAAATTGTTTCTGACTCATAACAACCCCCATTGGATTTATGAGGTAGTAAATCTTTACAGAAGCAGATTGTGCAGTCTTGCTTCTGTGGAGTAGCTAGTGGGTTTGAACTACCAACCTTCTGGTTAGCAGTCAGATGCCTTAGGCACTGTGCTACCAGAGCTCCAAAACCAGGTAAATACCACTAAAAAGAAAAACTACAGACCAATATACCTCATGAATATAGATGCAAAAATCTTCAACAAAATCCCAGCCAATAGAATCCAACAACATACCAAAAAGTAATACGCCATGACCACCAAATGGGATTCATACCAGGTGTGTAAGGATGGTTCAACATCAGAAAAACAATCAATGTAATCCATCACATGAAAGAAAGGAAGAGAGAGAGAGAGAGAGAAAGAAAGAAGGAAAGAAAGAAAAAAAAGATTATCATATCAATTGATGAAGAAAAGGCATTTGATAAACTTCAACACCAACTGCTGTTCAAAACTCTCAGCAAAATAGGAATAGAAAGGAAAATCCTCAGTATAATAAAGGGTGTATATGCAAAACCAACAGCCAACATTATGCTCAGTGGAGAAAGACTCAAAACATTCCCTCTATGAATGGGAACCAGACAAGGACAACTTCCATCAGCACTTCTATTTATTGTTGTATTGGTAGTCCCAGCCAGGGCAATAAAGCAAGAAAGAGAAATAAAAGGCAACAAAAGTGGTAAAGAAGAAGTAAAGCTATCTCTATTTGCAGATGACATGATCCTATACATAGAAAACCAAAGAGACTCAGCAAGACAATTATTGGAAGTAATAGAAAAGTTCCTACCACATGTCTGTCATTTTGTTGTACCATAGTGGATTGTGTTTGCTGTGAGGCTGTAGGCTATGCCACTGGTATTTCAAATACCAGCAGGGTCACCCATGGTAGACAGGTTTCAGCAGAGCCTGCAGACTAAGACAGAAGAAGAGGCCATCCACTCCTCAAAAAACTGACCAGTGAAAACCTTATGAATAGTAATGAAACACTATCTAATATATTACTGAAAAACTTTATGAATAGCCCTGAAACATTTTTTGATACAGTGCCAAAGGTGAGCCCCTCAGGTCAGAAGGCACTCAAAATACAACTGGAGAAGAGCAGCCTCCTCAGAGTAGAGCCACCCTTAAAACTGTAGATGAAGTAAAGCTTTTGGGACATCCATTCACTGATGTAGCATGACTCAAAATGACAAGGCACAGCTACAAACATCCATTAATAATTGGAAGATGAAATGTACAAAGCATGAATCTAGGAAAATTGGAAGTTGTCAAAAATGAAAGCAAACACATAAAAATTGATATCACAGGAATTGTTGAGTTGAAATGGACTGGTTTTGGCTATTTTGAATCAGACAACCA
>NW_006921871.1:4400513-4401576 GCF_000298275.1 Orycteropus afer afer | reverse complement strand
ATACCACAAATGGGATGGCCTTAACAAACAAGAGTTTATTCTCTTACAGTTTGGAGGCTTTAAGTCCAAGTTCAAAGTGCCAGGCTCTAGGAGCTAGGTGAAAGCCCCTCAACCTTGGGGTCCAGCTCTACCTTCTGCTCCCGACCCACTGGAGCTGTTTCTTCACTCAGACAGCTGTTGGCTGCTGAGGCTGCCAAGCCCAAGGTTGACAAGTAAAAAGGCACAGTCTTGATGTTACCAAACCACACAGCAGGCCATTAATTTAACTCCATTGTAAGTCCCAAGGTTGGCAGAGCATGGCAAGCTGCTGAACAATGGCATGGCTACATACAGAGGCCAAGCATGCCATAAGCTAGAGACTATATCCAAGACTTCTCCTTATATACAGGAAGCAGACCACATCCCAAAGACAACTACTCAGCTGCTTGTGGTAGATCCCCCCATGGAATTGATTGCTAGTCTCACCATGGGGAATAACTACCACCAGCTGCCCAGCCACTCAGCCAGGCCCAGCCAAGTTGACATACAAATTTAACTACCATAGCAAGTTCAAGTTGAAGCTAAAGACAATTAGAAAAAGTCCATGAGAGCCAAAATATGATTTTAGTTTTATTGTTCCTGAATTTAGAGCCCATCTAAAGAACAGATTTGACATACTGAACACCAATGATTGAAACCAGAGGAATTGTGGGATGACATCAAGGACATCATCCATGAAGAAAGCAAAAGTCATTAAAAAGACAGGAAAAGAACAAAAGATCAAAATGGATATCAGAAGAGTTTCTGAAACTTACCCTTGAATGGGGAGTAGCTAAAGCAAATGGAAGAAATGACAAGATAAAAGAGCTGAACGGAAGATTTCATCGAGCAGCTCAAGAAGACAGAGTCAATTATTATCATGAAATGTGTGAAGACATGGAGTTAGAAAACCAAAAGGGAAGAACATGCCTGGCATTTCTCAGGCTGAAAGAACTGAAGAAAAAATTCAAGACTTGGGTTGGAATATTGAAAAATTCTATGGGCCAAATATTGAGTGATGTAGGAAACATCAAAAGAAGATGTA
>NW_006921871.1:4383600-4389724 GCF_000298275.1 Orycteropus afer afer | reverse complement strand
ACAGCCTTCTGGTTATCAGTCAATTGGCTTTAGCACTATACCACCAGAGATTCTGTGCTGAACAAATAATCTGAGAAGCTGAACTACATGAAGGAGAATGTGGCATCAGAATTGGAGGAAGACTCACTAATAACCTACGATATGGAGACAACACAACTTTGCTTGCTGAAAGTAAGAATGACTTGAAGCACTTACTGATGAAGATTAAAGACTTCAGCCTGCAGTATGGATTACATCTCAACACTTAGAAAGTTAAAATCCTCACAATTGGAGCCTAAGCAGGTTCACAATAAATGGAGAAAAGTTTGAAGTTGTTAAAAATTTCATATTAGTTGATTCCACAATCAACACCAATGGAAGCAGCAGTCAAGACATCAAATGATATTGCATTTGGTAAAAGACTTCTTTAAAGTGCTGAAGAGCAGCAATGTCTCCTTGAACACTAAGGTGCACCTAACTCAAGCCATGGTATTTTCAATCATTTCATATGCATGAGAGAGCTAGACTCTTCTTCTGAAGACCAAAGAAGAGTAGATGATTTTGAGTTGTGCTGTTGGCAAAGAATACTGAAAGTACCAAGGAGTGCCAAAAGAGCAAACAAGTCTGTCCTGGAAGAAGTACAGTTGGAATACTCCTTGGAAGTGAGAATGGCCAGACTGCATCTCACCAACTTTGGTCATGTTGTCAGCAGGGACCATTCCCTGGAGAATGATATCATTCTTGGTAAGTGGCGGATCACTGAAAAAGGGGAAGGCCCTCAGTGTGATGGACTGACACAGTGGCTGCAACGATGGGCTCAGGTGTAGCAAGGATTGTGAGGCTGGTCCAGGAGTGTGCAGTGTTTCGTTCGATTGTACATAGGGTTGCTATGAGTTGGACAGGACTCAACAGCACTTAACAACAACAATAGAAAAGTTCAGCAGCATGGCAGGATACAGATCAACACACAAATATCAGTTGGATTCCTCCACATCAACACAGTTCTCTGAAAAGGAAATAAGGTAAAAAATACCATTTACATTAGCTACAACAAAGTAAAATACTTAAGAATAAATCTTACCAGGGACATAAAATACCTATACAAAGAAAACTACAAAACACTACCACAAGAAACTACAAGGGATCTACATAAATGGAAGAACATTCCATATTAACAGATAGGAAGGCTGAACATGGTGAAAATGTCAATCCTATCCAAAGCAGTCTATGCATTCAATGCAATCATGATCCAGATTCCATCAGCATTCTCTAAGCATAAGGAAAAACCAATAACTAACTTCATATGTAAAGGAAAGAGACGTCAGATAAACAAAGCACTCCTACTCCCAGATTTCAAAGCCTACTGTATACAGCCACAGTAGTCAAAACAGCATGGTATTGGTACAATGGTAGACAAATAGACCAGTGGAACAGAATTGAGAACCCATAAATAAGCCCATTCGTCTATGGATAGCTTATCTTTGAGAAAGAGACAAATATCATGAAATAAGGGAGAAACAGCCTCTTTAACAAATGGTGCTGTCAAAATTGGATATCCACTTGAGAAAAATGAAACAAGATCCATACCTCACACCATACAGTAAAATAAACTCAAGATGGATCAAAGACTTAAATGCAAAATCTAAAACCATAAAGTTTGAGTTTAAAATAGGTGCAAACCTAAGGGCCCTCATTTATGGCATAAATATGTTATCAAGCATAACCCAAAATGCAAAAGCAGTGGAAGAGAAACTAGATGACTGAACCTTTTAAAAATTAAATTCTTATTTGCCTCAAAATACTTCTTCAAAAGGGACATCAACAGATACTTCACTAAAGAAGATATACAGGCAGCGAACAAACACATGAGGAAATGCTCATGATCATTAGCCATTAGAGAGATGGAAATCAAAACAACAATGAAACATCATCTCACTCCAGCAATAATAGCAAAGTTCAGCAAGAATATGGAAAGATTGGAACTCTCATACACACATTGTTAGTGGACTGTAAAATGGCACAGGTACTGTGGAAAACAGTATGGCATTTCCTTGAAAAATTGAAAATAGAAATACCATTTGATCTAGCAATTCCTTTATTAGGAGTTTTGTGACATTCTGACAGGAATATACCACAAATGTGGATGTTTTTAACAAACAGGAGTTTATTCTCTTACAATTTTGGCGGCAAGAAGTCCAAGTTCAAAGTGCCAGGCTCTAGGAGCTGGGTGAAAGCCCCTCGACCTTGGGCTTCAGGTCTTCCTTTTGCTCCTAGTCCACTGAAGCTGGAGGGTTTTCATCACTCAGGCAGCTGCTGGCTGCTGAAGCTGATAAACCCAAGGTCGACAAGTAAAAAGGCACAGTCCCTATATTACCAAAGCACACGACACACCATTGATTCAAGTCCATTAAGACTCTTAAGATTGGCAGACAACATAGGAGGGTGCTGAACAGTGACTCAGCTACATGCAAGGTTCAAGCATGCCAAAAGCTGGAAACAATTCCCAAAGCTTCTCCTTATATATGGGAAGCAGTACACATCCCTAAAGCAGCTACTCAGCTGCTTGTGGAAGATTCCTCCATGGAGGTGATTGCCAGTCTCATCATGGGGAATAACTACCGCAAGCTGCCCAGCCACTCAAAACCAAGCCCAACCAAGTTGACATATAACTTAACACCTTAACTATCACACTAGGAATATATCCTAAAGAGTTGAGATTTAGGACACAAATAGGCATATACACACCCATGTTCATCACAGCACAATTCACTGTAGCAAAGAGATGGAAACAACCTAAGTCCCCATCAAAAGACGAACTGATAACCAAACTATGATACATTCACACAATGGAATACTATGCAACATTAAAGAATAATAAAGAATCCAGAAATCACCTCATAAATTGGATGAAGTTGGAGGACATAATGCTAAATGAAATATGTTAACCACAGAAGGACAAATATTGTATGAGTCCATTACTGTAAAAAGTCAAGGAAAGGTTTAGGCAGGGAAAGAAAGGTACTGGGGATGGGAGGGAAAAGGAGGGGAAATTTCTGACTAGCTAAGATTAACACGTTGATTTGGGTGAAGGGAAAGGCAAAATAACAAAATGTGTGACAGCACAACGACAAAAGGGAAAAGGAGGACACAGAAACGTATACAAAAGATATAGACAAGAGAGACAAATACCATTACGTGGACAATACTGCATTACCAGTGGCAGCAAACACAAGGCTATAGGTGAATGTGAGATCAGGTGTTGATAGGCCAATAGGAATGTACCCAAGACCAAAGGGAGATTTGGCTGAAGATAGTCTTACATATGCACTTGTGCTACAAAAATATCCATATATAGTACAGAAGAAACAGGGAACAAAGTTGGAGTAGCTTCTCAGACACAACCAAACACCTTAAAGGATAAAGTCACTGGGCTTGTGGGCTTGGCACCATAGTGGGGATACCATGCTCAATTGACACAACGTAGTACATAAAAATCTTGTTATTCATGCTACTTTGGTAAATAGTGATGGTCTTAAAAGCCATGGAGGATCCATCTAAGATGCAACTACTAGTCTCCCCTCATCTAGAGGAAAGAAGAGTGAAGAAAATCAAAGTCATTTGGAAACAATAAGTCCAAGATATGGTGGACCACTGGGACCTCAGCCTCTACTACCCTGAGATCAAAAGAACTAGATGGTGCCTGGTGACCAATGCCAACCACTTTGAAAGAGATCAAAATTGGAGATCTTGGATAGAGTGTGAGAAAAAATGTGGAACAAAATTAAAAAACACAAAAATGACCACAATTACTGGTTGGACAGAGAGTAGTGAACCCCTGAGACTATGGCCCTGGGTTATCCTTCAGACTTGGAAATGGACTCACTTCTACAGATTAGCTCTCAGCCAAATAGTAGAAAGGCTTGTAAGCAGAACACCTATCCCAGGGACATGCACACCCTAGATCAATCAACCATGAGACATCAGAAGGACTGCATTTGCATAGAAGGAAACCTGGACAGACAGGAATGCATAGGTAATAAGGGCACAGGAAAGCTATAGTCACAGGAAGGAGAGATTTTTATGTTTGGAGATTGTAATCAAGGCCAGGAAACAAAATGTGCATGAACTGTTGTGAGTAAAAATAATCTGTTTATAAATTTGCACTACATTACCAGAGCTCCTAATTTGCATCCACATCACAATTAAAATTTAAAAGAAAAAGAACAACTGAAAGATAAACTATGATTATTCAAAACTATGGTTATATTTGTTCTTCTGGAAAAAAAAAAAAAAAAAGTGAATCTGTCACTTCAGGGAAAAAAAAAAAACACCACCACAGTATTTGTGGCCAATTTGAGTTTTCAAGAGAAAAGTAGAATTTTGAAATACTTGTATCTGCCATCAAGAGCTTGACAGTGTCCCCAAAACTTTTTTGTTGAAAAATTTTAAGATATTTAAATTTTGGAAAACTTGTATCTGCCACCAAGATCCTGACAGCTTTCCCAAGACTTTTCTGTTAAAAACTGATGATGTCAATAAAGAAAGTGATTTTTTGATAATATATCATGAACCCGTTTTTCAAATGAATAGTGCATGTCATTACAAAATTCTACATAAGTAAAAAAGATGTCATCAAAATTCAAGACAGACCAATGGCTGTTAATGTACCATATTATGAAAAGTCATTGATATGATTTCAGATTCCACACTTCAATCAACCTTAAGAAACTACCACTTGCCAAGTTTTGGTGTTGTATCAAAGAAGACCCAGTTATCTGAAAAGTCTATAACAATATTCCTCTCTTTTCCTACTACATATTTGTCTGAGACCAGGTTTTCTTCATATACTTAAACGAAGCCAATATATCACAACAGATAGAAAGAGAAAGCAAATTTTGAGAACCCAGGTGTCCTATGTCAAGCCAGACATTAAAGAGATGAGCAAAAGTGTAAAATAATCACCATTCCTCATGGTAGTTATTTGGGAAAAATATAATTCCTTTCATAAAACTACTTATATATTAATGAATAGTAGGATTCTATTTGTTATTTTAATGAATTAATGAATATTTTTAAATTAAAAAAAAAAAGTGATGTGTTCTATTTCCAGGCTTGGCCCATAATACAGCTCCCACACATAATCTTTTATGCTTTACTCCCAAAATAGTTGAATGAAATGGAGAAGATGTCTGGTCAGTGGTGTTCTGCTTACAGCTTGATCCTCCCAGCCCAGCAGAGCCAATTAGACTGAGGAATTTTTTGAGCTTGTTTTTAAATCATTGACAGCTTGAAATTGGCCATGGTGGCTGTGCTTACAGGGAAATCAGCATATGCTGCAAATTAGGATTGTATTTATTTATCAAATTATCTGTTTTATGGAATGATAGTTTACCAACATATCAAAGTCACTGGAATGGCCTCATGATCGTGGAGGATGGCAGAGCCAAAATCTGGAATGAACTCGATTCATTACTGGGAAAAGAGTCACAGCATCACAAACTCCTTTCTCAAACCGTTCTGTGAAGAAGAAATAAGGTACTCAGCTTGACTCAGGACAGTCTTTGTGCCCGGTTTTCCAGTCTATTAGTTCCCCCTTTCACTCTCAAACTGCCTTCATTTGAATAATAGTCACTCTAGCAAGATAAAACCTTCATAATTTCTTTCATTAAGTCATTGAAAATTTTAGTTTTATCTCTTGCATTAGCTAGTACTACCTGACATATTCTACTAGTTCATTTTATTTTACAACAAAGAAATTGATATTGGATCTTAATAATAATTTTGTGAAGAAAAGTAGTTAGCTGATATGGAGCCCATTTCACACATGTGTAAAATAAAGCATTAAAAAGTAAAGTAATATGCCAAATTGATAATAAGTAACAGATTACAAATTCACTTAACTTGGAATCTAGGCTTTGACAATATGGTATCTCTAAATTTTCAATAACCTTCTAAAACAGTGTGTGACTTAGGTAGCATAATTCTTTTTTGTTAAGGCAATTATCAATTTTAGTTTGTATTTTCTCTACACATACTAGGTGGTGAAAGAATAAGATGGTCCAGATGGCCTAGATGGTCATATAAAATTCATTTAACACAATTGTTCTGTCTCCTGGGGGCATTTTATTTCTCAGTCAAAACTGTA
>NW_006921871.1:4381441-4383175 GCF_000298275.1 Orycteropus afer afer | reverse complement strand
TTACAGAAAACATATAAATAGATGTGATTAGTGTATGCATTAATGAAGAAACTGAGATTAAGTAAAATGTCTAACTTCCTGTAGCTAATGTTCTGATATGTTGAAATTTTAATAACATATCATAACAAAACATGACTTTGTTCAGAAATAGGGTCTTTGAAGTTGTTGTACTTAAGGGGACACTCAAATACTATGGGTCCTAAACAAATGTGAGTGTTGCTCTATACAAGAAGAGAAAGACAGAGAGATAGAGGAAGGACTTCATGTCACTGTCACATAAATCAACGAGCTACAAGAACTTGTGAAAAAGGAAAGGGACAGAGTCTCCATCAAGCCTGAGGAGGAAATCCACATGACTTACCCCTGATCTCAGGCTCCTAGTCCAAAGAGCTGTGAGAAAATAAATTTCCGTTTTTATAACCCACCCAGTGTAGAGTATTTTGTATGTCAGCCATAGGAATTAATACAGCAAGTAAAATGAAGAATTCAAATTCAAACCCACATTCACATGATTCTAGTGCCAGCCTCCATGGTTACCATAATAACCATTCCTTAGAATTTCTTCCCTGATCTCCCCTACAGTTCCTCAATAGTCATTTTTGTTTGCCCTGATCTAATTGCTTGTTGTTGTTTGTTGTTATGTGCCGTCGAGTGGGCCCCGACTCATAGTGACCCCTCCTTGGGTTGCCAAGGCAGTATCACTACTGAAGTAGATTGCCCAACCTTCCTTCCTTCATTGAACTGCAAGTATACAATGTATCTTTCTCCCAGAGTATCTTTATTTATCCTCATCCTTTCCTTTATCATCCCCCCTTTCCTGTTCACTTGAATCTTATTAATTCTTTAACACTCAACTTCAAGTTCCATGTTGACCTCAAGCTTCTCTCTTGATTATTTGAAAGTTTCTTATTTCCCTCAATTGTGAAAATATAAGAGCCACAGAGAATTTGAATTAATAGTGCTAAGCAAGTCACTGATATCCAGTGCAAAATCAGCAAACAGCAAACTGATAACACCCTGATGACATGTTGTTTTTGGCCCATGTAATAATTTTGTTTTTGCTACCCTTTTTAATTTGAACTTATTACCAATAATTTTTTTTTAAAAAAAGAAAATATCTCAATATCTTGTTTTCATTTTGTTTTCTGGTTTTTCATCTCTTTTCTTTGAAGATAAGAAAACAAAATCACTGAAAGATTAAAATTTTGCCAAAGAAGACCAGACAACTGACTTAGCTGAAACTATACCTAGAGTTCATACTCTGAGTCTGGTACACATTCACCAAAATCTACTTATATAGCGATTAGGTTTTCAACTACTTCTTTTTAATTGCATCTGTCTTGTCATCCCAGTTAGGTTTTATAATCACTGACAGACATTTGCTAGTCTCCTATCTTTTTTTGTATCCCCCAACAGCAATTAGTGTAGTACTTGATAAAGAGTGATTGATTACTTGATTGAATCTTGTGTTTGTGCTAGCTGATGCAGAATCAGTGCCAATTTTTCCTGCTGACAAAAAGGAAGTGAGACAAGGAAAAAGAAATGGATTTTATCTAATAGTTGATTGCCTGGAGCATTGTTTTACTTCTGGAAAATGCTCTAATACTCCCAAGACTCTGCTACCACAGAGCCAGTGTCAGTCATCCAGGGCCCCAGATGACTGAATGAGCCCATAGATAGGTGTTGGATCACTTTCAGACAAGCCCTCGAAACTGGAATTATGTGAGCAAGATA
>NW_006921871.1:4374286-4381056 GCF_000298275.1 Orycteropus afer afer | reverse complement strand
GGGTTTGAACCGCCAGCCTTCTGGTTAGCAGTCAAGTGCCATAAGCACTATGCTACCGGAGCTCCCACAATGGAGTATTATTCAGTGATAAAAAGAAATGTGCTATAAAGCTACAAAGAGCCATAAACAAACAAACAGACAAAAAAATCCATTGCCATCAAGTTGACTCATAGTGATCCTGATTGGGTTTCCAAGGCTGTGAATCTTTACAGAAGTACATTGCCTCATCTTCCTCCTGTGGAGCAGCTGGTGGGTTTGAGTCACCTTCTGGTTAGTATCCAAATATGTTACCCACTGTGCCATCAGAGCTCCTTACAAAAAGCCTTGTTGATGTTGTTAGGGGCCTCAGGTCAGCTTTGACTCATAGCGGCCCCATGTACTACAAATTGAAACACTGCCTGGTCCTGTGCCAGCCTGGCAACCCTTGCTAAACCTGAGACCATTATTGCACCCACTGTATCAATCCATCTCTTTGAAGGCCTTTCCCTTTTTTGTTGACTCTCCACTTTTTGTCATACTGTGCTGGCTTGTGTGTTGCTGTAAGGCAGGAGGCTATGCAACCAGTATTTCAAATACCAGCAGGGTCGACCATGGTGGACAAGTTTCAGGGGAGCTTCCAGACTAAGACAGACTCAGAAGAAGGAAGGGGCCATCAACTTCTCAAATAAATGGTCAGTGAAAACTTTATGAATAGCAGTGAAGCACTCTCTAATATGTTACAAATTGCCATAGAGGAACCTAAACACATATTGCTATACAAAAGAAGCCAGAGTGAAAAGACTACTTACTGTAAGATTCTAATAATATAACATCCTGGGAATGGCAAAAGTCTAAGACAATGAAAGGATCAGTGGTTGCCTGTGTTTTGGGGTAGGAAGGAGAAACAATAGGTGCAATATGATACTTTAATAGTGGATGAAAGACATGTATTTGTCAAAATTCATAGAAATGTGTAGTTCAAAGAGTAAACCCTAACTGTAAACTACAGATTTTAGTTAATAATAATCTATCAATATTGACCTACATTATGTCATACTAAGGAGTTCTGGTGGGACAGTGCCTAAGGCATTAGACTGATAACCAGAAAAGGCTGACAGTTGAAACTAGACCCTACAGGGAAGGAAGACCAGGCAATCTACTCCCATAAAGATTTACTGACTCAGAAACCCAATGGGGGTAGCTTGATGGCAGTGTTTTTTTTTTTGTTGTTGTTGTTGTTGTTATCGTTGTTGTTTTGTTTTTTAATATCACACTAATCCAATAAGTTAATAGGAGAAATTGTGTGCATGGTTGAGAAGGGTTATACCAGAATTCTCTCCATTTTCTATGTAATTTTTCTGTAAACCTAAAACTGCTCTAAAAATATCAGTGTTAGGAAGTTCCAGTAAAATGGCAAAATAAGCAGACAAACTACACAGACCTTCTTCAACAATAAAAAAAAAAAAAAAAAAAAAAAGGAGAACCAATTAAATTAACACAGATACAGAGGATGTTCCTGGAGCCCTGTGCTTTAGGGGGAAGGGCACAGAGTGGACTGAACTCCAACTAGTGGAGGAACCAGCATGAAAACACCAAAAAAAGGAGACATACAGAACTGTGGTCTGTCAGGGATCCTGACAGCATGAACTGTTTGGGTATTGCCAAGTGGTGTTAGAACCTAAGAATTAACCTAAAAATTGGTCATACTAGCAAGGGGTAGCACAGAGGACTGCACTGGTGGCTGGTGAATAAAAGCAGAAACAGCAAAGAGGGAGACAAGCTGAGCTGTGGATTTCTGGCCGTCCAGAGGGCACTGCCATTTTGAATGTTTATAAGCAGTTCAGCCATTTTTGATATTAAAAGCTGCAGCATTCTCTCAGATTCCAAGGACCTAAGAATAGGCTCTATTTGCTGGGGACTGCAAAGACATTCCAGACATGAAGGACTGGAAAAGTGCAATATTCCCCTTGTTATTCTTATACCTCACATCCTCTTGGTGAATGGAAGTGCAGCCATCCCTCACTGACACCCACATTCTGGGCTAGCAGGATTTTCATCCCACTATGTGTGGTCTGACAGCCTGAGTGCCCTGCCCCACCCTGCTGCCCTGACCAGATTTTTTCTTTTTCTTTTTCTTTTTTTTTTTTTTTGGTTTGTCTGTTTTTGTCTGTTTCAAATTATTATTATTGTTATTTTTTTTCTTTTTTGTCTTTTACATTATTATTTTTATTCTTCCCTTCCCAGGTTCTAGTTTTCAGCTTTCTCTCTTCCATATTCCAAGTTCCCATTTTTTTCTTTCTCATGGTTAACCACATTCCTTGTTTTACTTTTTGCATTGTTTCCACATTTTTCTTCATTATTTTTCTAATCTACTTCTTTTCTCTTATTGCCCTGCCCTAGATATTGTGGGATTAAAAAAAAAAAAAAAAATCTTTACTTTTTGGTGATTGCTCCTGTGTGGTTTTTGTTTGCTTTCTTTTACTTTTTTGAAGATTTTTCAAATGTTATTTTTGTCTAACTGAGTGGGAGACAGCAACCAAGATGATACCACACAACCACAATCACAGCCCTGGCAGCTACACTTACTGAGTGAGAGCCACCACTTCCTTCTCCAATAACTGGCCAACAAAAAATGACCACCAAAAAGATCCTGACTCACCCTTAACTGCTCTTCACAAACACTTAACAGAGGTTTAAATACAACAACTCCACAATGTCCATGCGACAAAAGACCATCACAGTCCACACAAAGAAGCAAGAAAAAGGGCAGAAACAAGGGAGCAGGATACAGACCCAGAACACTTTTCTGAGAAAGAAGCAGCATTGGAAATCTCTGATAAGGAATTCAAAAGAATCATACTTAGGTATCTTCAAAGGATTGAGAGACAGATGAAGGAAAACACTGACAAAATTAAGAAAAACACAGACAAAACCCTAGAACAATTTCAGAAGGAAATACAAGAACAAAATGACAAAATAAATGAAAAATTAGATGATACAAAATCTACACATAGAAATCCAGAAGATTAATATGAAATTTTCAGAAACAGATAACATATTGAAAGGTCAAAGGACTAGAATCGCCCCAATGGAAGACAGAATTAGTGAGATTGAAGTCAAATACCTGAATATTTCTTTGGAAAGGGATTAATCCAAAAAAAGACCACAACAAAATGAAGAAAGCCTAAGATTCTTGTGGAATACCATCAAAAGGAATAAACTATGAGTCATCGGAATTCAAGAACAGGAAGATAAAAAGAAAAACATTGAGAAAATTGTTCAAGATTTGCTATAAAAGAACTTCCCTGATATGACGAAAGATGACATATATCCATTCAGGAAGTCTAAGGAGCCCCAAACAAGATAGACCTCAAAAGAAAACCACCAAGACATATCATCATTGAACTCATCGAAACCAAAGACAAAGAAAGAATCCTGAAAGCAGCATGGAAAAAATAAAAAGGTACCTACAAAGGAAACCAATAAGAATAAGCTCTGATTTCTCAGTTAATACCATGCAAGAGAGAAGGCAGTGAGATGGTATATATAAAACCTTGAAAGAGAAAAATTTCCAACCAAGAATTATATACCCAGAAAAATTGTCCCTCAACTATGATGGTTAAATTAGGAGATTTCCAGATAAGTAGAAATTAAGGGAATTTGTTAAAACCAGACCAACCTTACAAGAGATACTAAAGGGAGTCCTTTCAACAGAGAACCAATAATAGCAAACAACAATCAACTATTAATACATTAGATGACATAACCCAGAAACCAACTCAGCTATGGAAATATCCAAAGTAAAATAAGTTTAAAAGATTGAAAATAGGGACCAGAACATCAATTGGCAAATGAAGAAAACAAATCAAGAAAAGGGGGAAAAAATAGCATAGTTGCAGAACTTCTAAATGGAGAGGAAGTCAAGAAAGTTGCAAGATAGAATGTACTGTACTAAACTCAAGGAGAAAATTATAAATCACAGAGTAACCTCAAAGAAAAATGATAAAGCTTTACATCACATTAAAAAAGAGGACAAGCACAAATATTCAGCAAATAATAAAACAACAGCAACAAAGAAAATGATAACACAATGCATAAATATAATGAGCTCAGCACAGAAAATTATATGGAACAGAGAAACGAGGAACATGATGAAACAACACAGAATAAAATGACAGCAGCAAATTTATACTTGTCAATAATTGCACTGAATGTCAATGGACAAAATGCACCATTCCAGAGAGAGGGAGCTTCAGACTGGATGAGAAAACAGAGTCCATCAATATGCTATCCACAAAAGACACACCTTTGAGACAAAAACAAAAATAGACTAAAAATCAAAGATTGGAAGAAGCTATTCAAGCTAATGGTAACCAAAGAAGAGAAGGCATGGCAAGATTAATTTGTGATCAAATTGACTTTGAGACAAAAACCACTGTATGAGACAAGGAAGGACATTATATAATGATAAAAGAATCAAATAAACAAGAAGATATAAGCATAATAGATTTCTATGGACCCAATGAAATAACCCCAATATATATAATCCATAATTTAACAGAACTGAAAAGGCAAATAGATAACTGAGATTTTAATACAACTTTTCCATGAAAGATAGACAACTGGAAAGAAATTCAACAAAGACACAGAAGAGCTAAACAATACAATCCACCAACTTGACCTTACAGACATCTACAGAGCACTTCACACAACAACAGCACAATATATGTTCTTTTCCAGTGCACATGAAACATTCTCCATGATAGACCATATGTTAGGCCATAAAGCAAGCCTTAATAAATTTAAAAACATTGAAATACTGCAACATCTTCTCAGATCACAATACTATCAAATTAGAAATCAACAATAGGACAACCAATAGAAAAAGAGTGAATGCATGGAAACTGAGTAACACCCTCCTCAAAAATGACAGGGTAATAGAAGAAATAAAAAATGAAATTAAAAAATTCTTGAATCAAATGAGAATGAAAACACAACATACCAAAATCTTTGGGACACAGCAAAAGCAGTGATCAGAAGGTAATTTACTGCAGTAAATGCACATACCAAAAAAGAAGAAAGAGTCAAAATCAACACTTTAAACCAACATCTCCAACAATTGGAAAAGGAACAGCAAGAACAGCCCACATTCACCAGAAGAACGGAAATAAGAAAGATTTGAGCAGAAATCAATGAAACAGAAATATAAAAAGACAATAGAAAAAGTCAACAAGTTTAGAAGTTGGTTTCCTGAAACGATTAATAAAATTGACAAACTCTGGCCAAATTAACAAAGGAAAACAGGGAGAGAATACAAATAACATGAATAAGAAACGAAATGGTTGACATCACAATACAACCTATGTAAATAAAAAGAATATCAGGATACTATGAAGAACTGTACTCCAACAAATTTGAAAATCTGGAGGAAATGGACAGCTTTCTAGAAATACACCACTTATCTACTCTAACACAGACTGAGGTGAGAAAGTTGAAAAGACCCATAAAAAAAGAAATCAAACAGGTCATTAAAAAAATTACTAACAGAAAAAAAGTCTTGGCCCAGACAGATTCACTGGAGAATTCCACCCAACAATCAGAGAAGAACTGACACCAATCCTACTAAAACTATTCCAAAACACAGAAAAGGATGGAATCCTCCCAAATTCATTTTATGAAGCCGGCATAACCTTGATACCAAAACCAAGCAAAGACATCACTTGAAAGGAAAACTACAGACCAATATCACTCATGAATATAGATACAAAAATCTTCAACAAATTCCTTGCCAATAGACTCCAACAACATATCAAAAATAATTAATTATGACCAAGTGGGGTTTATATCAAGTATGCAAGGATGAATCAGCACTAGAAAAATGATCAGTGTCATTCACCACTTAAATAAAACAAAGAAAAAGAGCCACCTGATCATATCAATTGATGTAGAAAAGGCATTTGATAAAGTCCAACACCCATTCCTGATCAAAATTTTCAGGAAAATAGGAATAGAAGGAACATTCTTCAACATAATAAAGGGCATATATGCAAAACCAATAGCCAACATTATTCTCAAAGGAGAGAGACTAAAACCATTCCCCTTCTGAACAGGAATTGGACAAGGATGCATTTATCACTTCTATTCAACATTGTATTGTAAGTCCTAGCCAGCACTAGGAAATGGAACACATAAAGATTGGTATCACAGGAATTAGTGAGCTGAAATGGACCAGTTTTGGTCATTTTGAATCAGATAACCATATGATCTACTATGGCGAGAATGACAATTTGAAGAGGAATAACGTGGCATTCATCATCACAAAGGATGTCTCAAGATCTGTCCTGAAGTATAATGCTGTCAGTGATAGGATAATAACCTTATGGCTATAAGGAAGACCAGTTAATACTACTATTATTCAAATTTATGCACCAACCACCAAAGCCAAAGATGAGGAAATTGAAGATTTTTATCAATATCTGCAGTCTGAAATTGATTGAATGTGCAATCAAGATGTGTTAATTATCACAGGTAACTGGAATGCAAAACTTGGAAACAAAGAAGAATCACCCATAGTTGGACTAGTTGGCCTTGGTGACAGAAATAATGCTAGAGATTGTGTGATAGAATTTTCCAAGACCAATGACTTATTCATTGCAAGTACCTTTTTTCAATAACACAAATGGTAGCTATACACATGGACTTCGCTGGATGGAGTACACAGGGATCAGATTGACTACACTGGTGGCAAGAGGTGATGGAAAAGCTGAATATCTTCAGCCAAAACCAGGCCA
>NW_006921871.1:4364939-4373093 GCF_000298275.1 Orycteropus afer afer | reverse complement strand
CTGAGAAACTGAACTATATGAAGAAGAATATGGGCTGGAGGATTGGAAAAAAGACTCATTAACAACCTGCAATACACTGATGACACAAGTTTTCTTGCTGAAAGTGAAGATGACTTAGAGAACTTACTGTGAACATTGAAGACTACAGTCTGCAGTATGGATTACACCTCAATAAAAAGAAAATAAAACTCTTCACAACTGGACCAATAAGCAGCATCGCAATAAATGGAGAAAAGATTGAAGTTGTCAAAGACTTCATATTATTTGATTCTATAATCAACACTGAAAGCTGTCAAGACATCAGAGGACATATTGCATTGGGTGAAAGACTTCTTTCAAGTGCTGAAGAGCAAAGATGTCTCCTGGAAGACTATGGTGTACCTAACCGAAGGCATGGTATTTTCAATCCCTTCATGTGCATGTGAAAGCTGGACAATGAATAAGGAAGACTGAAGAAGAGTCAATGCTTTTGAATTGTGGTGTTGGTGAAGAATGCTGAAAGCACAATGGACTGCTAAAAGAACTAACAAATATGTCCTGGATCTTAGAAGTACAGCCAGAATGATCCTTGGAAGCAAGAATGACCAGACTTTGTCTCACATACTTTGGTCATGATTTAAGAAAGGACCATTCCCTGGAGAAGGATATCATGCTTGGTAAAGTGGAGGGTCAACAAAAAAGGGGAAGGCCCTCAACAAGATGGATTGACACAGTAGCTACCATGATGAGCTCAGGTATAGCAAGGATCATGGGGCTGGCAGTGTTTTGTTCTGCTGTACATAGGGTCACTATGAGTCGGAATGACTCTCATCACCTAACAACAGAGGTGTTTTGTAATGTCTAAGAGGTATGTCCTCCACATGGTTTATTATATATAAGGACATATGTGTAAGCACACACATACCTGTATGCACATATTCCTATGGATACATCTATCTGTGCAGACATATGTACTCACATTTTAATACCTATACACATACATGCCTATATATATGATTGTGTAAACATACACATATGTTTTTGTTGTTGGTGGTATCGTTGCAAAATTATAGCTGTCATATCCTTTACCAAAAATATACACTTCTTAGAGACGTCATTTACCTTGGTCATACTGTGTGCACTTCAGCCACATTCGATGCTACCTTTCGCATTACTTAAGTAACAACTGTCTACTATCTCAAGGATGATTCTCCTTCATGGTCCACCCATCTTGGTAACCATCAATGAGCATTGGCCTCTCTCTCTCTCTCCGCCCCCCCTCTTTCTCTCTCTCTGTCTCTCTCTCTGTCTCTCTCTCTCTCTATATATATATATATATGGAGCTCTGGTAGCATAGTACCTAAGGCATTTGACTGCTAACCAGGAGGCTGGTGGTTCAAACCCAACAACTACTCCTTGAAGGAAGATTGGACAATCTACTTCCATAGTGATACCCTCTGAAACCCAAGGAGAGGTCACTATGAGTCAGGCTTCACTTGATGGCAATGAGTTTGGTATATATATATATATTCTTATCTTCTTATCAATGTACCATAATACAATATTTGTCTTATATTTGTCTTTTTGTAATTGACTTATTTCACTCAGTATAATGTCCTTCAGATTCATCCAGGTTATAAGATGCTTTGAGAAGACATCATTATTCTTTATGGTTGCATAATATTCCACTGTGTGTAGGTACAACATTTTTTATCCATTTTGGGCCCTTAGGTTGTTTCCATCTTTTTTGCTGTTGTGAAAAATAGCTGCAAAGAACATAGGTGTGTATATGTCTGTCTCTCTTTCATTAGATCTCTAGGGTATATATCTAGGAGTATAGGAATTGCTGAAACATAAGATATTTCTATTTCCTTTTATTGAAGAGGCACCAAACTATTTTTCTATAGTTGTTGTACATATTTTAATCCCACCAGCAGTGAATAACTGTTTCAATCCCCCCACATCCTTGTTAGAATGTGTTGTTTTCTGTTTGTTTGTTTGTTTGTTTTTTAAATCAGTGTCATTGTTCAAGGTAGAGATGGTATCTCATTGTAGTTTTAATTTGCATCTTTTTAATGTCTAATGAACATGAGCATCTTTTCATGTGTGTGTTGGCTGCTTGAATGTCTTTAGTGAAGTGTCTGTTCACGTCTTTGCTCATTTTTCAATGGGATTGTTTGTCTTTTTTGCTGTTGAGCTGTTGAAGTTTTCTATGTTAGAAAGTAGACCCTATCAGATTTATTATTCCAAAAGATGTTTTACCAGTCTATACTTCATATTTTATTCTTTCAATAAAGTTTTTTGATGGGTATAATATTTTATTTTTAGGAGACTGCAGTTGTCTAATTTGTTTTTTGTTGTTTGTACATTTGTAGTTGTGATCAATAATTTATTTCTTAAAAACAATTTAGTCCTATAGCTTATCCCTGTTATTGTCTTTAGGGAATTTTATAGTTTTAAATTTAACATTTAAGTTTTTGATCCATTTTGTGTTAGTTTTTGTACACAGTGTGAAGTATGAATCTTATTTCATTTTTCTGTAAATGGATATCAAGTTTGCTAGTATCATTTATTAAAAAGACTCTTTCTTCCTCATGAATGGAATATGATCTTTATTAAAAATGTAGTCCACATTTTTTGATTTGTAAAAACAATTTCTGGGAACTCACCTTATTGATAACAGTTTGTAAAGTAGGGAAGGACTATATTTTCAATGTCATATTTGTTCTATAATATAGTTACTATTACTATAATAGACAATTATTTATAATATTTGAAGTTTAAGGTTTTCTTTGTATTTACCACATAAAATACATATACCACATAAATGACAATGCAATCAGCAGGAAGATAAATTTGGCTCCATCTCAGCTTTGTAGTGTAGTAGACAGTATAAAAATAGTTATCCATTAAAAAATTTCCCATTGGAATTTCAAAGTAAGATTATTTTAGGGAGATGCTGGAAATGAAATATGGATACTTAATTTCATGTTTTTATGAAAATTAATGTTTTCACATAAGAAAAGGAAAGAATTTTCCCAGATTTGTCACCAAAATTGAAGGTAACTGTCATATTTCAGATTAGTAGGAAAGCACTTTGATGATTTTTAAAATTTTTGGTCTTGTTGAATTTAATGAGCAGGGAGCTAATTGAACAAAATTAGCTGTTAATATCTAGACTACAAGTATTTTTATTCTCCTGAAATACTTGGTTAAATGATGGTGGTATGAGATTGTTTAATAGCAAAGTGGACTGCAAGCTACAAACTTTTCTATGCTAATTTAAATACAAACAATCAAAATCTTAAATGACACAATCTAGCATCAAGCACTGAATTAAAAAATCTCCTCTCAAGTGCTGCCTTTAACCCATAATGAACAGGTTCAGTCTCGGACAAAATACCTTGCTAGGCACTTAAACATAGTAGGCACTGTTTATAAGATATTTATAAATACACTTATTATATTAATTATGTATATTATATGATAATATATTGAAATATTGATTTATTACAAATATGAACATTATATTTATATCTATACCACAAATTTTAAAAATTACTGATCCCATTCAAAAGACAGTTAAAGAGAGGATTTGATTCTTACAGATGAATGGTATTTTTCAAACCCCAATCAAGAAATGTTGTATAGCAAATATAAGTATAGTTACAGAGACACAATGACAAGGTATTTGAAATAAAGTCAATCTCAGGATATAGATTTTTCTAGGATGATTGAAACTTTCGGACTTAGGAATTCAATGAACAGAGATGGACAGAACAAGTAGTGTAATAATAAAATCCAAGTTATAGAGGAGTATAGAGGCAGTAAGGTATAGAGTGAAGACTAGGATGTGCCTGACTCAATGACCTCGTATGTATGTGACAGCTGAACAAGGAATAATGGAAAAAAAGTGATGTCTTTGAATTGTGGTGTTGGCCAAGAATACTGAAAATACCTTGGACTGCCAGAAGAACGAATAAATTTGTCCTGGATGAAACACAGCCAGGATGCTCCTTAGAAGCGAGAATGGCTATTGTTTCATCTACTTTGGTCTTGTTGTCAGAAGGAACCAGGCTCTGGAAAAGAATTACATACTTGGTGAAGTAAAGGGTCAATGAAAAAGGGGAAGACCCTCATCAAGATAGGTTGACACAATGGCTGCCACAATGGGCTCAAGCATAGCAAGGATTGTGAGGCTGACACAGGACCAGGAAGCATTTTGTACTGTTGTATACTATATGTATGCTATGAGTTGGAGCTGACTTATGACACCTAACTACAAGTATTATTTAATCATAAGCATGTTTATATACATCTTCCCTCTATTCAAATTATCATAAAAATACAATGTTCTTTTAGATTATAATGTATATTCAATTTTAGAGGCAATAACTAATGTCTTACCTATGCACCCTTATATATCCAGCCTCCCCTCTATGTGAATGCTGCTCCTCTGGTGTCTCAGGGCCAATTGCATTAAGGAGTGCATCTCCCTACAGTAGGTGAGTGCCCTGGGGTAAGTACTCTGTATGTAGGTCTTTCTCCTGTTGGGCTGAGAGCCAATCCATGGGAGTGAGTCCATTTCTGGGCCTGAACAGTAACCTGGGGCCACAGTCTTGGGGTTCCACCAGACTATATCTGACCAGTAATTCTGATCATTCTTGCGTTCTTGAATTTTGTTCCACAGTTCCACTTCCACTCTATCCAGGATCTCCAGTTTTGATCCTTTTGAAAGTGGTTGGCATTTGTAGCTGGGCAGCATCTAGTACTTCTGGTCTTAGGGTGATGAAGGCTGAGGTCCTGGTGGTCTATCTCATCTTTGGACTAATGGTTTCCAGATTCCTTTGATTTTCTTCACTCTTCTTTGATTCAAATGAGAGAATACCTATAGTTTCATCTTAGATGGCCACTCGAAAGCTTTTAAGACCCCACTTGCTACTCAGCAAAGTAGGTTGTGGAATAAGATTTTTATGTACTGTATTGTGCCAGTTGAGTATCATGTCCCCCAAGACTACAGTCCTGAGTTGGCAGGCCCAGGAATTCTCTTTCTCAAGGTGTTTGCTTGTCTCTGAGAGGTTACTCCAACTCTGTATTCTGTTGCTTCTGTAATGTATATGGCTAATTTTGTAACACAAGTGCATATTTAAGGTTATCTTCTGCCAAATCTATCTTTGGTCTAGGGTATATTTCTGTTCACCAACCCCTACTTGATCTTCTCACTTTTTTATGCATTTATCCATAGACTGATGTTTAGTGTTAGTGGTAATCCAGCATTGTTCATATACAAGTGTTTGCCTCTGATGTCTATATCTTCTGTGCAAGTTTCACTGTCCTTCCTTTCCCCCATGTTATCATCCTGGTCACAGACCCTTTCCATACCATCTCTCTCCTCACCCAAATCAACATGTGACCCCAACTAGTCCAAAATTTTCCCCCTTCCCTCTCATCCCTGATAACCAGCAAAGTGAATTTCCTTCCCTAAATAAACCTTTCCTTGATTTTTTTTACTATAATAGGCTCCTACAATATTTGTCCTTCTGTAATTGACTTATTTCACTAGCGTAATATTCTCCAATTTTATCCATGCTGTGAGATGATTTGTGTATTCTTCATTACTCCTCAATGTTGCATAGTACTCCATCGGGTGAAGGTGCCATAGTTTGTTTATCCATTCATCTGTTGTTGGGCACTTAGGTTGTTTCCATCTCTTTGGTACAGTGAATTGCACTGCAATGAATATGTCTGTTTGTGTCCTGTCTATCATCTCATTAAGATATAGTCCTATAATGGAATTGCTGGATCAAATGGTTTTTCTATGTTCAGTTTTTAAGGAAACACCATACCATTTTACATAATGGTTATAACTTTTTTCAGTCCCACCACCAGTGGATGAGAGTTCCAATCTCTCCACAACCTCATCAGCATTTGTTTTTTTCTGTCTTGTTGAACTTTGCTATTATTGCTGGGGTGAGATGATATCTCGTTGTTTTGATTTGCATCTCTCTAATGGCTAATAATCATATTTCCTCATGTGTCTGTTGGCCACCAGTATATCTTCTTTAGTGAAGTGTCTGTTCAAGTTTCTTGTGCATTTTTGAATTGAGTTGTTTGTCTTTTTTTGTGTTGACTTGTTGAAGTTTCCTATAAATGATGGAGATAAGTCCTTTGTCAGATATGTCATAGACAAATATTTTTTCCCAATCTGTAGGTTCTCTTTTTACCTTTTTGGTGAAAAATTTTGAAGAGCAAAAGAATTTAATTTTTAAAAGGTCCTAGTCCTCTGGTGTCTCTTCCAGTGTCTGTGCATTTTGGGTTATGATTGAGAGTCTATTTATGCCAAAGATTAGGACCCCTAGACTTGCCCCTATGTTGTCTTTGGTGAGCTTTATAGTTTTGGGTTTTACATTTAAGTCTTTAATCCAGCTTGAGTTAGTTTTTGTGTATGGGGTGAGGTATGGGTCTTGTTTCATTTTTCTGCCAGTGAATATCCAATTTTACCATTTGTTACAGAGGTTATCTCTCCCCATTTAATGGGTTTAAGCTCTTGTCGAAAATCAGCTTTTCATAGATGGATGGGTCTATTTCTAGATTTTCAATGCTGTTCCATTAGTCTATCTGTCTATCATTGTACCAATACCACACTGTTTTAACTACTGTGGCTGTATAATAGGTTTTGAGATCCGAGAGTGTGACACCTCCTACATTGTTTTTCTTCTTCAGCAGTACTTTGCTTATTCAGGATAGATCTTGAAATGTTGTTTTTGATGATGAATGAGACATCATTCTTTTTCAATTTGTCATCTCTGGCATAGTAGCCCATATGATTATCTGATTCAAAATTGCCAGTTACAGTCCATTTCATCATACTTATGCCAAGATATAAATTTTTATGTGTCCAATTTCATTTTTTTACAATTTTCAATTTTACTAAATTCATACTTTGTAATTCTATGTTCCAATGATTAATGGGTGCTTATAGCTGTTTCTTTCCATTTTGAGTCATGCCTCGTCAGCGCATGTAGGTTACAAGAGCTTCACTCAATCCAAGTCATTAACATTGACTCTACTTGGAGGAGACATCTCTTCCCTGGTCATATTTTGAGTGCCTTCCAACTGGAGAGGCTCATCATCCATCACTATATCAGACAATGTTTTACTGCTATTCAAAAAGTTGTTCAATAATTAATCATACAGTGTTTCACTGCTCTTCATAAGGTTTTCAGTGGCCATTTGTTTCTTTTTTTTTCTTTCCAGAAATTCATCAAACAATGCTTAGCACAGAAAAAAAAAAAAAAGTCAGTGAGATAAATTATTTTTTATCTTGCTAAACAAGGATAATTATCAATGGCATAAATATCTCATTAACTAAAAAAATGTCTCATCAAGTTACTAACAAATCTAATCTTAAAAGACTCATAAATTCTATATTAATAATACTTGAAAATTGATGGTTAAGAAGCTAATCCCAGTTTCTCATAGTTTGTTAGATTGAGTTTCTCTGGTGGCATAGTGCCTATGGCATTTGACTACTAACCAGAAGGTTGATGGTTCAAACCCACCAGCCACTCCTCGGAAGGAAGGTTGGGCAATCTACTTCTGTAGAGAGGAGGTTCTGAAGATGGCAGACTAGGCAGAAAGACTGCACAGACCCTCTTCAACAAAGAAAAGGAAAACCAATTAACACAGACACAGAAGATAATCTTGGACCCCAGATCCTTCAAGGGAAGCATATAGAAGTGGACTAAACCCCAACTAGCAGAAGAATTTGCATGAAAATACCAAAAAAGGAGACATATAGATCTGCAGTCTGACAGCGATCCTGAGAGATCCTGACCGCACAGACGGCTTGCAGATTCCCGAGTGGTGGTAGGACCTAAGAATTAACCTAAAAATCACACTGCTAGCCAGGGACTGCACGCAGGACTGTGCACAGTGGCTGGGGAACAAAGAGAGAAGTAGAAGAGAAAGGTGGGCTGAGCTATGGACTTTTGCCAATCGGAGGGAGCTGCCATTTTGAAGGTTTAAAAAGAGGCTTGACTATTTTGGATATTTAAAGGGACAGTGCTTTTGCTGATTCCTGGGACTTAAGAACATGTTCTGCTTTCCAGCAACCCCAAGGACTCTCGGGACCTGTAAGACTGAAAAGGTACGAGATTCCTCTTGTTACTCTTA
>NW_006921871.1:4354400-4358429 GCF_000298275.1 Orycteropus afer afer | reverse complement strand
CCTGCTCTTCCGGCCTGCTACTCTGTGCTACGCCTGTGCTTACCTTGCTCCCGAAGACCTGGTCCCTCTCGGTAGGGTAACAAGGGAACGTGTTCAGTGCCGATCAGTGAGTAAGCACAAACCCGCCTTGTTTCAGTGCCTATGCTTAAAAGATAGGTAGATAGTCACATTCAAAAGAAATAAAATAAAAACTACAGGCTTCATAAAGGAAAAAAAAATCACATCCAAAATGTTAAGTGTGAGTTTTTCTACATAAGCTCACATAGAGGATCCAAGAGCCAATGGTTGGTGCTTGATAAAGTAAAGATATGAGATGGAGCCTTGAACCCATGGAAAAACTGGTGTTGAGTCTCTTGCATAAATTCTAGAAGCTCAGAACTGCAACTTTTGAGAAAAGGGACTGAAACATGTGTACCTATTGACTGACAGAAGCAATAAAATTTCTTGTCATTTTGTTTGGTGCATTGGGTATGGAAAGACCTTATAAACAGAAGTTTAAATCTTGGGCCTTCATCATCATCCTTCACCACCATTGACAAGCAGTCCTGAGAGATTCAGGAAGGAACCCAAGCTAACAAATTAGCATAAATAACCATCCAGACTATTAAATCTTTTGAATGTTTGGCAGAAGCCCCTCACTGTGAAACTGGTCAGTAAGGATACATTACCCATACAAGCAGAACATATGAGGAACAAAAAATCACTATGTAAAGTGAACACATAATGAATATGTATAAGCAAGTTTATGAATATGAAATGAAAGAGTTATGAAAAGCAGCACCCATAGATTTGAAAATAACAAAACAATATGAAAAAGACAAAAAGTAATGTGTATTAAATAATTAAAATGATAAAGCATGGAAAAGGAAAGTAGGAAAAAACAACTGGAAAGTAAGGAAAAAGAAATAATAAGTATATATGGAAGCAACATAGAGAACTTTTACAAATTAAATTATGGTTATCTGCATTTAAAAAACTATGAATATAGATTAAATAGTAAACAAAGATGAAGAGATAGTAAGTGAACTAGAAGCTATAGTAAACAAATTTTGTGGAATTTAGTTTAGAGATACAAATGGGACCATGACAATGCCATTAAAAGACTGGAGGAAAATAATAAAATTGTTCAAAATGTGTTTAATGAAAGGTTCAGAAGGAGAGAATAGGGAGAGGGGCTGGAAAAGAAATATTCAATAGTTTAATAGCAAAATGCTGTTTATAATTGATAAAGGACATGAACTCTCAAATGGGAAGTATTATCTTGGTAATGAAAAGAATTTCATACTTTCATACTTAGACACTTCATGATGAAATTTCATGAGAAATACTATTTAAATAAAAAAATAGCAAGTACAGAGAAAGAATAAATTAATTTGAAGGAAATGATATTTTGATTGGCAGCAAAATGGCTAATTCAGTATATACACACACACATATACATACATATAACTAAATGTGTGTGTATAATATCTTCAAAATGCTGACAGAAAATTGCTACTGAGGTATTTCCAGGTAATTATGACTCAAGATTAAAGTTAAAAATAAATCTTTTTCTGACAAAATGTATACTAATCATAGATTCACAAGAAGGAAACAAAGGATATATTCCAGAGAGAAAGAAATTGCAGCAAGAAAAGAGGGTAGAATCTAAGAAGAAATTATAGGCAAAAAGGTTGCTACATATGTACATAAAACTTAATAACTATTATTTTATTTATAAAAATACTGGATAATTATGTAAAACATATAATTAAAATATTGAATAAAAGAACATGGAAATTAAAGAAGAAAAATTAAGCATATGAATGAATGCTCTTTGTTAGAGAGGAAACAGGAGATATTCATTGTCAATTCTCTACTACAGTATGTCATCTTAAAACTTTGTAATAATCACTTGAAGAAATGGAGAAAGAAAAATAGCTGGTATAAATTTGAAATTAGTATTGGGGAATAATGAGATAAGAAGAAACCATGATAACTTCAATAAAAAGTAATAAATAAGTTGAGAGTGTTAGAAAAGAATGGAAAGTAGAGCATATAAATATGGTAATTGTTATATATTTAAATATATCAAAATAACAGTAAATATAAGGGAATTAAACTCACCCATTCAAAGGCAGATGGTGTCTAATTGGATCAAATAGACAAAATCAGCCATATACTTTTTACAATAAGTAAACATAAGGTATTTGTTCAAATCACTTAAAGTAAAAATGACAAAAGGATCACCAGAGCTCCCTAATCAAAGGAAGAACTAGTAAGCAACTTAAAAAACAACAAACTTTAAGAGAGGAAGCTTTATAATGTACAAAGGAGTTTATTTCTTAATGAAAAATAAAAGTCCCAAATCATTAGGAACATATGTTCAAGCAAAGTCGTCAAAATTGGGGGGATAAAATAACCATTCTATAATGAGAGATTTAACACAAGTCCTTAAAAACTAAGAAATCAAGTAGTCATTAAATGTGTTATGAAATATTGTGCAACAAAATTAGCACACTTGGGAGTTCTGGCAAGATGGTGGACTAGGCAGAAGGACCGCACAGACCCTCTTCAACAAAGAAAAGGGAAACCAGTTAACACAGACACAGAAGATAATTCTAGACCCCTGAGCCTTGAAAGGAAGGATACAAAACTGGACTAAACCCCAACTAGCAGAAGAATTTGTGTGAAAATACCAAAAAAGGAGACACACGGAGCTGCGGTCTGGCAGCGACAGACAGCTTGGAGATTCCTGAGTGGTGGTAGGACCTAAGAATTAACTTAAAAATCACCCTGCTAGCCAGGGACTGCATGGAGGACTGTGCACGGTGGCTGGGGAACAAATGGAGAAGGTGAAGAGAAAGGTGGGCTGAGCTGTGGACTTTTGCCGGTCCAGAGAGCACCGCTATTTTGAAGGCTTAAAAAGCAGCTTGACTATTTTGGATATTCAAAGAGACAGCGCTCTCGCAGATTTCTGGGTCTTAAGAACACGTTCTGCTTTACAGCAACCCCAAGGACACTTGGGGCCTGCAAGACAGAAAAGGTATGACATTATTCTTGTTACTACACCCTACACCCACTTGGTGAACAGACGTGTGGCCATCCCCAGTCCCACCTACCTTCTGGGCCCACAGGAACTCCATCACAGTCTGTGTGCTCAGACGGAGCCTGGGTGCCCTATCCAGTCCTCTACCGATTTTTTTTTTGTTGTTGTTCTTTTTCGCTTTCTTTTTCCCAGTGATTAGTTTGCATGTATTTCTCCATTTCAAACCAACTAATATTACTAATACTGTTGTCTTTTTTATTATTATTCTTAATCTACCCCTACCAAGTCCTAGTTTTCAGCATTTTTTTTCTCTTGCCTGTGCCTGGGTGAAATTCTGCCCCCAACATTTAAGATTTTTTTTCTTTTCTTTTCCCCCCTTTTTTTTCTCATGACTAACCCCATTCCTTGTTTTTCTTTTTGCATTCTTCCTGTTTTTTCTTCATTTATTATTCCCCTTTCCTACATTTTTTTTTTCTTCTTAGTGCCATATCCCCAGATATTGTAGGTTTGCTTGTTTTTTCTTCTTTTTTTCCCTTTTCTCTTCTTTTGGTTACTGTTCCTGTGTGATTGATCACATGGGGTGTTTTTGTCCATGGGCTTTTAGTTTTTTGATGGTTATTCAATTGTAATTTGTGTTTAACTGAGTGGGAGACAACAGTCCTCATAAGACACAACTACACCCACACCTCCTGCGACTTCACTTACTGAGCGAGAGCTACTTCCTCCTTCTCCACCAACAGGCCAATGATAAAAAACAACCAAGAAGAGCCTGAACCACCCTTGGCTACTCTTCACAAACAGTTAACAGAGATCTAAATACAACGACGTCACGATGCATCGGAAGCAACAGACCATCACAATCCACACAAAGAAGCAGGATAAAGTGGTAGAAAAAAGGAGCAGGATACAGAACCAGAACATGTCCCTGAGGAAGAAGCAGCATTGGAACTCTCTGATAAGGAATTCAAAAGAATTATCTTTAGGTATCTTCAAAGGATTGA
>NW_006921871.1:4350306-4351909 GCF_000298275.1 Orycteropus afer afer | reverse complement strand
AGGTAACTATGGGGAGGAAGTGGGAGGGGAGCTGTTGCATTGTAAACTGTGATCAATGACATGAGACAAAGTATATGTGAACTGCTGTATGGAAAATGAATTCGCTCTGTAAATCTTTACCCAAATCACAATAAATAAAATAAAATAAAATAAAAATTAGCACACTTATTCTAATGGGAATTAATTTTAACAATCTTGATTCATTTAAGGTGTGTGAAAAAGATATTTACAAAAGTTGTCCAGTGTAATAAAGTGTATGATTCTATTTTTAATATTTGCTGACAGTTTTCAAGCCAAATCCCTTTTTCTTCCTCCATTGTCCTACATCTGGACAAATTAATAAGAAAGGCTTTTCTCTCTTTCTCCAATGGGAAATTCAAACCATGAAAATCTGTATCTATATATGGGAAACTTTGCCTTAGTCCCACTCCCTAACTACAACAAAACTCCAAGCCATTATCTTTCCTCATTCTGAAGTCATTTTTGGATCCGCTTGGGGTGCTACCTTGTTCTCCCACAGAAAGCCTCATTATGTACATAATAAACTTTTCATACACTCCTGGCACATGTATATTATCACCAGTTTCATTATCTGAACCAAATTTTGAGTGCAGTGTTGAGCCTTTCATCCATGGGACAACCACAAGATATCTTTCAAAAGACCTCAACAAATATCAGAGAATTCATATAGTACAACAAAGTTCTTTGAACAAAGTACCATAAAATTAAAATCCCAAAGCAAAATAGCTATTTCACTCTAAAATAGTACATTCCATAATAATAATTATTATAATAATAATACTTCTAAGTATCTATCTTTGCAAAGAGGAAATTCTAGTAAAAATCATGAAGTATTTAGGACTGACTGATGGAAGATTTGTAATACATATTTATGGTATGCAAATAGATGTGTCTTAAGAGGAAAATTTATACTCTTATATGCACATATTAGGAGCTCTGGTAGCATAGTGCCTAAGGCACTTGACCACTGACCAGAAGGCTGGCGGTTCAAACCCACCAGCCACTCCTCGGAAGGAAGATGGGGCAATCTACTTCCGTAGTGATACTGCCTCGGAAACCCAAGGGGGGGTCGCTGTGAGTCGGGGCCAACTCGATGGCACATAACAACAACAACAACAGGAGTCATCCAGGTTCACGGCTTTGATTCCTCTGGACCATATGCTGTTGTTGTTATGTGCCGTCGAGTCGTCTGTACTCATAGCGACTTTCCCTTGGGTTTCCGATACCATATGCTGCTGAGCTCCAAGTCTATGTCTCTTTGCCCGTATTTCCCTTGAGCCCCAGTCTATGGATACAATCAACCGGAGTTCTTGTAGACACTTCATACTCAACATCGTTTGGTATTAATCAGCCTGGACTGTGGAGCAAAACAGTAACTGTGTGACTAATGAAGTCATTTAATCCTTGAATTCAAATATTTTGTTTTATTGTTTTTAATTGCAAGATGAAGATAATAGTACAACTGTACCTCATAAAAGAATTGTGTGGATTAAATAAAATCATTTAGATGCTTAGCATGATACATGGAATCAGTGTTCAATAAATACTAATTTTGCCATAACCCCCCCCCCAAAAAAAAAAA
>NW_006921871.1:4348744-4350206 GCF_000298275.1 Orycteropus afer afer | reverse complement strand
CTCGGAAGGAAGGTTGGGCAATCCTACTTCCATAGTGATACTGCCTCGGAAACCCAAGGAGGGGTCTCTATGAGTTGGGGCTGACTCGACGGCAAACAGCAAGAACAACAACATGCACATGCACATGTTAAAGATGAATAAAAAATTTTAAAAGTTGAAATTAATAGCTTAAATATTGCAGACAGAGTGATGAGCTAAACCTAAAGAGAACCCAAGTTTTGGCATAATTTTCCCTCAAAGAATACGTTCATTTTTGCTGATTTTACAGCACAAAAGCATAATACTTACAGGGAAAAACTAATCAATACCAAAATGAAATCTTTTGAGACTATTCTTTCCATCTGTTCCTTTAAAAATATTATTAAAGTATGTAAAAATAATATACTAACACCACAGGCACTTAAAAATATATATATATATTTTTTGTCTCCAATGGGATTTTGGTTCTGGTAAGAAAGAGGAACTTAACAACAACAACAACAACAAGGAGTACATATATTCCATCCTGTTCCTCCAAAAGAATGCAGATATAACAACTGGACAGAATGTATGTTATTGTTGTTAAGTGCTACTGAGTCATTTCCAACTCATATGACCTTATGTATAACAGCAGGAAATATTGCCCAGTCCTGAACCTCATTCACAATCAATGCTATGTTTCAGCCCATTGTTGCAGCCTCTGGCTCAATCTGTCTCATTGAGAGTCTTCATCTTTTTCACTGACTCTCTGCTTTACCAAACTTGAAGTCCTTCTCCATGGACTAGTCCCACATGTTATCAAACATGTGAGATGGAGTCTTACCATCCTCAGTTCTAAGGAGCATTCTGGGTGCACTTCTTCCAAAACAGATTTGTTCGTTTTTCTGACAATCCATAGTATATTGATTATACTTCATCAATACCATAAGACAAATACATCAATTCTCTTTAGTCTTCCTTATTTATTGTTTTGCTTTCCCATGCATAGAGGCTATTGAAAAATACCATGCTTTGCATCTGACACATCTTAGTCTTCAAAATGACATCTTCATTTTTTAACACTAAAGAAGTTCTTTGCAGCAGAATTGCCCAATGCAAATGGCATATATTAAGAAGTCCAGAATTCAAAGGACCAAAAAAGAATTGAGTATATAAGACTTTTCTTCCCTTTAATATCTATAAACAAATAAACTGAATAAATAAATAATAAAAAAGCACTGCCCTTGAGTGGATTCCAAGTCATAGCAACACTCATTGGGTTTCCAAAGTTGTAAATCTTTCTGGAAGCAAGCCACCTCAGCTTTCTCCCATGGAGCAGCTAGTGGGTTCAAGTCTATAGTCTTTTAGTTAGCAGCCAAAGGCCTTAACCACTACACAACTTGTTGTTGTTGTTGTTGTTATGTGCCATCAAGTCGGCCCCGACTCATAGCGACCCCTCCTTGGGTTTCCAAGGCAGTATCACTACGGAAGTAGGATTGCCCAA
>NW_006921871.1:4344365-4348559 GCF_000298275.1 Orycteropus afer afer | reverse complement strand
CAAGTGCTTTAGCCACTATGCTACCAGAGCTCCCACTACACAACTAGAGCTCCTTTATTATCCGTAGACTCAACTTAACACAACCCTAAATGGAGAGTGGCAGTTCCAGAGGAATTGCTTAAATTCTGACTCAAGAAGAGGGAAAGAGATTTCCCAAGGTCAGAGAAAATGAGGAGAGAGGGTTTCCTTACATTTTCTTTACTTTTTTTTTCCTGTCTCCTTTTCCTATTTCTTACCCTCTATCATCCCAGCAATTACATGGCAATGATGGGAGCAAGAGAGGTAGAATAGAAGCTCGCACATTCTAAAATTCTGAGTGGATCTTCTCTGATCAGAAAACTTGTGGTTCCAAAGGGTTAAACAAAACTCCTTTGCATTTTTTTTCTCTGTGTCCTTCTACTGAATGGTCCATGACATAGGCATAGTCATGGGAACTGTATTTTAGAGCAAGCTATGAAAGTTTCAGCTCTCTAACCAAAACACAAAACAGTGGAGAATCATAAAATATTGGGGAGATAAAACAAAGAAGGAATTTGCAAAAGTGTCACCATTAAGTTGTTTATGAATTTCTATGTTAACTTCAAGTTTTTTATTCATGGATCTGATTCTAAACAGTATTCCATAGATTTGAAGAACAGAACAAGAATACAACACAACACCATAATCAAAGGCTAGCCATTGAGAGCTGCATTCATGGAAAAGATATGCATAGCATTGCAAAAGCTTTGAAAATGGAACCAACATTGAAACCAAACCTGGCAGAAGCCTTGTCAATCCTTGTGGCCTAAACCTAATCAGGACAAGGGCCAGCTTAAAAAAAAAAAAAAAAAAAAAAAAAACCCCCCCCTTAAAAAAAAAAAAAAAAAAAAAAAAAACACCCTCCACGGAATTGAAACTAAACCCAGAGTCATAACATACTATTTAAAAATTTCAAGACACAACCTAAAATTTATGGGTATATGAAAAAAGACATTCAATAGATTGGTAGCAATGCCAAGATTACACAGATGTTTGAATTATCTGACAAAAACTATAAAGTAGTTATTAAAAATGCTTCAATACTTAGGAATGAAAACTTTTGAAATGATTACAAAGATACAAAGTATCAATAGAAAAAAAAATTAAGAAGAACTATTCTCCCTCCTTGGAAGGAAGGTTGGGCAATCTACTTCCATAATGATACCACCTCAGAAACCCAAAGAGGGGTTGCTATGAGTCCGGTCCGACTCGATGGCACATAACAACAACAACATTTTACCTCATGGTTTGGTGAGGTAGCATCTGGGGTTTAAAAGTTTGTGAGAAGCCATATAAAATACAACTATTAGTTTCTATTCTTCTTCAGCAAAAGACAATTAAGGAAATTAAAGGCTCAAAGAAGAAACTAATCTATAGGACTAAATCGTCCACACAATCATAGCCTCTTCTAGCCTAAGAACAAAATAATTAAATAGTGCCTGGCTATCTCTACAGACTGTTCTGACCAGGGACACAATAGAAAGACCCAGATGGAATAGGTGAAAATGTAAAACAAAATTCAAATTCCTAATTCCTAAAAAAATGGCTAAACCTACTAGACTGATAGAGACTAGAAGAACCCCTAAGACCCTCACTCTAAGATACTTTTGAACTTGGAACTGAAACTATTTCCAGAGGTCACGTTTCACTCAAATAATAGATTGGCTTATAAAATAAACAATATTTCCTATAACTAATGTGCTATCTTAAACACTGAACTATATGAGACCAAATGGTCAACAGCTACCCAAAAGCAAAGATGAAAATGCAAGGAAGGGAAGGGCAGTTAGATTAGTGTAAACAGAAAAATAAATAAATAAATATACAGAAGAGAAATAATGAGAATGTTGGCACATTGTGAAAATTGTATTCAATGTCATGGAACAACTTGTATAAAAATAGTTCAATCAGAACTAAATTTGCTGTGTAAACTTTTACATAAAATACAATAATATATAATATTTAAAAAAAGAAAAAACAAGCAGAATTTTAAAAACTAAAAAAAAAACCTAGAAAATTAAAAATAAAACAATGGTTGAGTTCCATAGAAAATGGAGATGACAGAGTCAGTTAACTTGAAGAGATGCTTATTAAATGATAAAACTAGTACAACTATGAAGAAAGAAAAAAGATTAAAAAATGAACAGAGCCAGTGACAGTTATAAAATGTCTAATCAGGTCTTTGTATTTACAGAGGAACAACAACAACAACAATAATAGTGAATAAAAAATAAACGAGGAAACAAAAAGTGAAAATTTTGCAAATGTGCTGAAAGACATAATACTACAGATTCTAGACGTTAAGTGACTTCCAAACAGGATAAACTCAAAGCAATCCATGCCCAAAATATTTTAATCAAACTGTTTGTGTTAGGATGGGTTCTCTAGAGAAGCAAAACCAAAAAACTCCAAACTCACTGCCATGGAGTCAGATGTGACTCATAGCAACCCCTCTTTGGGTTTCCGAGGCAGTATGACTACGGAAGTATACCTTCCAAGGAGAAAAATTTATCTTAGGAAAATGGCTCACACATCTATAGAAGCGGGCAAGTCCCAAGTTCTTGGACAAAATGTCAAACTGGAGGCTTTTTCGCAACTCCTGTAGCTTCCGGGGCTGATGAGCTCAAGTTTGGCAGGCAGCATACAGGCTGTTGACTCCAAAAAATGATGAGTCCAAGATCACCAGGCCTAATGGTGGATTGTTCCCTCAAGGACAGTTGTAGGCAGCATAGGATCCAGATCCACAGAAGATTCTCTCATTTTCCAAGGATGTCCAGATATATATTGGAAGCAGACCACACCACTAAGGAAAGTCCCTTTCAAAGGATTGGCTGCTCAAAACATATAGATCTAATCCCATTATGGGAATAACCACATCACAACTGCTTAAACCACTCCGAATCGTGGTTCAGCCAAGTTGACACACAACCCCAACTATTACATTGTTAAAAACTAAAGGCAAAGAAAATAATTGAATACAGAGAAAAAGACACATTACTTAGAGAGAAAAAAATGATTTTAATGACTGAATTTCTCATCAGAATCCCGAGAGTCAGGAGGAAATGTAACAATATTTTTAAAGCACTGAAAGAAAAGAGTTATCAACCCAGAATTCTATATCGAGCAACAATACTTCTATAAATGAATGTGAAATGAAAATAGCTACAATGAAAGAAAAGTTACAGGAAATATCACTTCCAGAGACATGCTCTAAAACAATTGTTGAAGGTAAATTTTTGAGATAGAATGAAATGATACCAGAAGGATTCTTGGAAAATCAGGAAGTCAGAAAGAGCACAGAAATACTACATATCTTGGTAAATATAATAGAATTATTCTCACCTTAAGTTTTACAAAGTATTTTTGGTGGTTAAAAGAGAAAAATAAAGATACCATGGTCTATTTCAAAATATAAAACACAAAATATAAGAAAATATTAAGGGATCATTATGATGGAAGATCAGAGAAGTTGTGAGATGACATCCAGGATATTATCCATAAAGAAAGCAAAATGTCATTAAACAGACAGGAAAGAAATGAAAGACCAAAATGGATAGCAGAAGAGACTCTGAATCTTGCCCTTGAATGGAGAGTAGCCAAAGCAAATGGAAGAAATGACAAGATAAAAGAGCTGAACAGAAGTTTTCAAAGAGCAACTCGAGAAGACAAAGGCAATTATAATAATGAAATGTACAAAGATAAGAGCTCTGGTAGCATAGTGCCTAAAGCACTTGACTGCTAACCAGAAGGCTGGTGGTTCAAACTCACCAGTCACTCCTCAGAAGGAAGATGGAGCAATATACTTCCTTAGTGATACTCCTTGGAAACCCAAGGAGGGATCGCTACAAGTCGGGTCCAACTCGACGGCACATAACAACAACACAACAACTGGAGTTAGAAAACCAAAAGGAAAGAACACGTTCAGCATTCCTCAACCTGAAAGAAATGAACAAAAAAAGTCAAGCCTCGTGTTGCAATACTGAAAGATTCTATGGGCAAAATATTGAATGATGCAAGAAACATCAAAAGAAGATGGAAGGAAAACCGGGAAAAGACATCACCCAAAAGGAAAACTATAGACCAATATCCCTCATGAATATAGATGCAAAAATCTTCAACAAAATCCTAGCCAATAGACTCCAACAGCATATCAAGAAAATCATTCATCATGACCAA
>NW_006921871.1:4341463-4343025 GCF_000298275.1 Orycteropus afer afer | reverse complement strand
GAAGAAGATGGAAGGAATACACAGAGTCATTGTACCAAGAAGAATTGGTCAATGTTCATCCATTTCAGTAGGTGGCATATGATCAAGAACCAATGGTATTTGAAGGAAGAAGTCGAAGCTGCATTGAAGGAATTGACAAAGAACAAAGCTCCAGGAATTGACAGAATACCCATTGAGATATTTCAACAAACAGATGCTGCACTGGAAACACTCATTTGTCTGTGCCAAGAAATTTGGAAGACAGCTACCTGACCAACTGACTGGAAGAGATCCATATTTTTATCCATGCCAAAGAGAGATGATCCTACAGAATGTGGAAATTATCTAACAATATCATTAATAACATGCACAAGTAAAATCTTACTGAAGATAATTAAAAAATGGTTGAGGCAGTATACTGACAGAGAACTTCCAGAAATGCAAGCTGGATTCAGAAGGGGATGTGGAATGAGGGATATCATTCTTGATGTCAGATGGATCTTGGCTGAAAGCAGGGAATACCAGAAAGATTTTTATCTGTGTTTTGCATATTATATAAAGGTTCTGACTGGATCATAATAAATTAAGGGTAACACTGTGAAGGAAAGGAACTCTTGAACACTTCATTATGCTTATGTGGAACGTGGACATAGATCAAGAGGCAGTCATTCGAACAGAACAAGTGGATACTGAATGGTTTAAAATCAGGTGTGATGTGCACCAGGGTTGAATTCTTTTACCATACTTATTCTATCCATATGCTGAGTAAATAATCAGGGAAATTGGTCTACATGAAGGAGAACAGAGCATCAAGATTGGAGAAGACTTGTTAACAACTTGTGATGTGCAAGGGCACAAGTTTGCTTGCTGAAAGTGAATAGGACTCCAAAGATTGACTGATGAAGTTCAAAGACTACAGCCTTCATTATGTATTACACCTTAAGATAAAGAAAACAAAAATCCTCATAACTGGACCAATAAGCAACATCGTGATAAATGGAGTAAAGCTGGACATTGTCAAGTGCTTTTCTTTTTACTTGGATCTTCAATCAACACCCATGGAAACAACAGTCAAGAAATCAAATGACATATTGCATTGAGCAAATCTGCAAAAGACATCTTTAAAGTGCTGAAGAGCAAAGATATCTCTTTGAAGAATAAGGGGCACCTGAACCAAGTCACGGCATTTCCAGTTTCCTCACATGCATGTGAAATTTGGACGATGAATAAGGAAGATCAAAAAAGAATTGGTGCATTTGAATTATGAATTGTCAAAGAATATTAATAATTTCTATGGACTGCCAAAAGAAGGAAACAATTCTATGAAACCTAAGAACAACAATATGGTGGTAAGTGTTCATTACACATGAAGTGACAAAATATTGAATTAAATAAAATATGAAAATGTAAATGAACATATTTTAGTCTCCAGAGCAACTAGTTAAATATGTTGTTGTTGTTGTTGTTATGTGCCGTCGAGTCGGCCCCGACTCATAGCGACCCCTCCTTGGGTTTCCGAGGCAGTGTTACTACTAAAGTAGGATTGCCCAACCTTCCTTCTGAGGAGTGGCTGGTGGGTTTGA
>NW_006921871.1:4338958-4341363 GCF_000298275.1 Orycteropus afer afer | reverse complement strand
CCGCCAGCCTTCTGGTTAGCAGTCAAGTGCTTTAGCCACTATGCTACCAGAGCTCCTAGTTAAATATATAGTGAAAAAATAAATTATACATACTTTAAAAGTAAATATATAACTATATTTAAATAACTCAAAAGAAGGAAAGAAAGGCAAAACAAAGGAATGGAAAAGGGAAGAAATAAACTGAAAACATATAATAAAATTGAAGAAATAAATCTGAATATATAAAAATTAAACTAAATGGAAATATTTTAAAGAATCATTAAATATAAAGATTATCAGAATTGATTGTAAATGACCCAAATATATGCTAAAGGCATAAAACTCAATTAAATATATTGCTATTGGTAGATTAAATGTAAACATGGATATGCCTTGCAAACACAAATCAAAAAGGGCTATACAAAACGAAAGTAGATTGCCCAGTCTTCCTTCCAAGGAGTGGCTCATGGGTTTGAATCACCAGTCTTCTGGTTAGCAGTAAAATGTCTTAGGCATTATACTACCAGAGCTATATTGTTATACAAACTAGGCTTCAGAACAAATAAAATTGCTAGAGATAAAAAGGAAAATTACATAATTATAAGAGTCAATGTACCAAAGAGACAAAACAATATTAAGCTTGCCTGCAAATAAGAAAGAGTTTCAAAATACATCTAGTAAAAATTGACAGAACTGAGAGGAGGAAAATAAATTCATAATTATATTTGGAGACTGTATATTACTCTATGAGTAATCAATAGAAATAAAAGACAGAATCAGTAAGGGTAAAGAATAATTGAACAACCTGGATCTAGTTGATATTTACATAAAATTTTGCACAATAGCAGAAATGCACTCTCTTTTCAAGTAAACATGGAACATTCACCAAGATTGACTATAATTTGGCTAAAAACCCCCAGACCATCATGATTTAAAATAATTTAAATCATACAAGGCATGTTTTCTGACCATAATGGAATCAGACTGTAAATAATAATGCAAAGCTAAAAGGACAATTTACAAAACATGGAAATTAAACAACAGACTTCTAAATAATCTATGTGTCTGGATGAACCTTGAAAACGTTGTGCTTAGTGAAGTAAGTTAATCACCAAAGGACAGATATTGTATGATCCGACTTATGTGAAATATTTAAAATAGGAAAAAAAAAAAAAAGTTAATTAATGGCTACCAAGGTCAAGAGGGAGGGGATATGGGTAGGCATTGTTTAGGAAGCATTTCGTATCTACTAATGAAGATGGAAATTTAAAAACTTATACTAGTGATGATGTTGTTGTTAAATGCCTTCAACACCCGACTCATAGCAACCCCTCCTTGGGTTTTTGAGGCAGTATCACTACAGAAGTAGATTGCCCAACCTTCCACCAGCCTTCTGGTTAGCAGTCTTGTGCCTTAGAAACTATGCTACCAGAGGTCCTCACTAGTGATGATAGGACAACATAATTGATGTAATCAGCATTGACTGAATTTTACATGTAAAAAAAATGTAGACTTGGCAAATATTATGTTACACATATTTTTAATGTAATAAAATTGTTAAATATTATGTTTAATATTTGTAGCAATATATACAACTAAACATACATCCATTCACAAGTTCTACACAAACAGTTCAATAACATTGATTATATGTTTCATACTGTGTCACCATTCTATATCTATCCATTTTGTTTTATCTTCATTAACTTATGTTCACTTTCCATTAAAGTGATCATCTGTGCTTTAGATTAACTGTGTTCAGTTTACCATCATATAGAGAGGAGTTCCATGCTCAAAGCAGTATGTAATATATATTATATTGTGTATATAATCCATGTGTCCAAGAAGTCTCAAGAGATATGATATTATAATGTGAACTGAATAAAAATAGAGACAGCAAATCAAAGTTAAAGCAGGGCTTGAGAGAAAATGTGTAACATTACTTAGATATCTGTATTTGTATATTTCCCTGTATAAAAATATATATTCTATTATAATGCATATATGTATCTATCTGTTAAAATAAACAATACTTATATTGGAAAAGAAATAAATTTTCAAATCCATAATCCAAGCTTCTGTGTTAAAAAGAGGAGAAAAATATATTCAAAACAAGCAGAAGAAAGAAAATAAAGATGAGAGTAGATTTCAATAAGCAAGAAAAAAATAAAATAAATGAAATTGAAAGTAAATTTTTTTAAAAAAAGAATAGTAAATCTCTAATAAGTCTGAGGAACAAAAAAAACAGAGAGCATACAAATTACCAGTATCTGGAACAAAAGAGTAGATAACAGTACAGATCCTGTACACAGTAAAGAGTTGTAAGATATACTATCACCAATTTTACAAAAATAAATTCAGCAATTTGGATGAAATTGACTGATTCTTCAAAAATTACAAACTTCTAAAATTCACACAAAATTAAA
>NW_006921871.1:4337405-4338802 GCF_000298275.1 Orycteropus afer afer | reverse complement strand
AACTACTATCCAAACCAAATGATTTTACTTATGAATTCTACTAAACACTTGAAGGAGAATTAACATCAATTCTACACAAACTCTTCCAGAAAATAGAAGTGGAGGGAATACTTCTTTAATGAGATCAGTATTACTTTAGTTCTAAAACCAGACAGAGACAATACCAAAATAAATTAAAATAAATATATAACACAATACTCTACATGAATGTATGTTCTGGACTCTTTAAACACATATCAGCTAATCAATTCCAGCAATAAGTAGAAATAATAGTTTCCCAAGACCAATTGATGTTTATTTGTGGGAATGCAAAGCTGGTTCAATATTCAGCAATCAGTACATTTAACCTACCATATTGACAGTTAATAAAGACAAATGACATAATCATATGGAGTGATATATTTTGAAAGAATACAGTATGTATCCATAATAAAATCTTTCAGCAACTTAGGAATAAATGGAAATTGCTACTTCATCTATGAAAAATATACAGTTATAATCATACTTAACAGTGAATAACTTGGAGTTCCGGCAAGATGGCAGACTAGGCAGAAAGACTTCACAGACCCTCTTCAACAAAGAAAAGGGAAACCAATTAACACAGACACAGAAGATAATCCTGGACCCCTGAACCTTGAAGGGAAGGATATAGAAGTTGACTAAACCCCAACTAGAAGAAGAATTTATGTGAAAATACCAAAAAAGGAGACAATGGAGCTGCAGTCTGGCAGTGATCCTGGGTGATCCTGATGGCAGAGACAGCTTGGAGATTCCCAAGTACTGGTAGGACTTAAGAATTAACCTAAAAATCAGCCCTGCTAGCCAGGGACTGCACGGAGGACTGCTCTGGTGGCTGGGGAATAAATAGAGAAGGTGAAAAGAAATGCAGGCTGAGCTGTGGACTTTTGCCAGGCTGGAGAGCGCCGCCATTTTGAAGGTCTAAGAGCAGCTATTTTGGATATTTAAAGAGACAGAGCTCTCACATATTTCTGGGGCTTAAGAACACATTCTGCTTTCCAGCAATCCCGAGGACCCTCCGGACCTACAAGACTGAAAAGGCACAATATTCCTCTTGTTACTCTTATACCCCACACCCACTTGGTGAATGGAGGTGCAGCCATACCCCACTCCCACCTATCTTCTGGGCCCACAGGAACTCCATCACAGTCTTTGTGCTCAGTAGAAGCCTGGGTGCCCTGCCCTGTCCTCCACCAATTTTTTTTTTTTTTCTCTCTCTCTCTTTATTTTTATTTTTTTCTTTTACGCTTTCTTCTTTTCTGGTGATTAGTTTGCTTGTATTTGTCTGTTTTAAAACAACTATTATTAATAATATTTTTGTCCTTTTTACTATTATTCTTAATCTTCCCCTCCCAGGTCCTAGTTTTCAGCATTTTTTT
>NW_006921871.1:4324644-4333223 GCF_000298275.1 Orycteropus afer afer | reverse complement strand
TGAAAAGATAGAAGAAGTAGAATAGCTACAATTGTATTGAAAAGGAGAAATATTTTTTAAGAATTTATACCTGACTTTAAAACTTACTATGAAGCTACAATAATTCAAGGAGTTCTGGTAGCATAGTGCCTAAGGCACTTGACTGCTAACCAGAAAGCTGGCAGTTCAAACCCACCAGCCACTCCTCAGAAGGAAGGTTGTGATACTGCCTCAGAAATGCAAGGAGGGGTCACTATGAGTTGAGTTCAACTTGATGACACATAACAACAACAATAATAAACAATAGTTCAGATAGTGTGGTACAGGCAATACAATAGACACTTAGATCACTGAACAAAATAAAGAGATTAGCAATAGACCACCAAAATATGGTCAATTGACTTTTTTCACAAAGGTGCAAAAGCAATTCAATAAAGAAAGCATTAATATTTTTTTTGTTATTAGACAAATTAGACCTCCATTTACCAAAAACAGAAAATAAATGAACCTCTACCTAAATTTCACATTTTATACAACACTTAATTCAAAATGGATTATAAATATAAATGCAAAATTATAAAACTTTTAGAAGAAAATAGAGGAAAAATTATTGAATGGAAAAGCAACTTGTTCTGTAAACTATCACCTTTTGTTGTTGTTGTTGTTGTTGTTGTTATGTGCCATCAAGTTGGACCCGCCTCATAGCTAACCCTCCTTGAGTTTCTGAGGCAGTATCACTACGGAAGTAGATTGCCCAACCTTCCTTCCAAGGAGTGGCTGGTGGGTTTGAACTGCCAGCCTTCTTGTTAGCAGTCAAGTGCCTTAGGCACTACGCTACCAGACCTCCTAAATAACACCTAAATAACAAAAATAAAATAAAATAGAGGAGAAAATCTTCTTTTATCCAGGATAGCGAAAGCATTCTTAGACATAACACCAAAAGTACAATCCAAAAACATATAAATAAAATCAGTAAAATGGAGTTTGTGAAAATATAAATCTTTCATTCTACAAAAGCCTCTGATAAGAGAATGAAACTTAAGCTGGGAGAAAATAATTGAATATTAAATGAAAGAAGTAATATGTCATCCTTGGACCACATTCTAATAAAATCTCTTTAGTTTCAAGGATTAGAAACTTCCTCATATATATATATATATATATCACCACTCGTCTGTAAGTTTTTCATACTGTAGTGGCCTGAGCATTGCTGTGAGTTTGCAGGGTATGTCATTGTAGACAGGCTTCAGCAGAGCTTCCAGACTAAGACAGATTCAGAAGAAGGAAGGGGCTATCCACTTCTCAAAGAATTGGCCAGTGAATACTTTATGAACAGCAGTGAAACACTGTCTGATATATTACTGGAAAGCTTTATGAATAGCCCTAAAATATTGTCTGATATAGTGACAGAAAATGAGCCCGTCAGGTCAGAAGACATTCAAAATACAACTAGGGAAGAGCTGCCTCTTCAAATTAGAGTTGACCTTAATGACATGGATGGATTAAAGCTGTTGGGACCTCCATTTGCTGATATAGCACCACTCAAAATGAGAAGAAACAGCTGCAAACATCCATTAATAATTGGAACATGGAGTGTACAAGGTGTGAATCTAGGAAAATTGGAAGTTGCCAAAAATGAAATGGAACACAGAAAGATCGATATTCTAGGCATTAGTGAACGAAAATGGACTGGTTTTGGCCATTTTGAATCAGACAACTATATGATCTACTATGTTGTAAATGACAAATTGAAGAGAAATGGCATGGCATTCATTGTCACAATGAATGTTTCAAGATCCTGAAGTGCAATGATGTCAGTGATAGGACAACATCCATACACCTACAAGAAAGACCAATTAATACTACTATAATTCAAATTTACACACCAACCACTAAAGCCAAAGATGAGGATATTGAAAAATTTTACCAACTTCTGCAGTCTGAAATTGACCAAACATGCAATCAAGATATGTTGACTATCACTGGTGATTGGAATGCAAAAGTTGGAAATGAAGAAGAGTCACCAGTACTTGGAAAACATGGCCTTGGTGATAGAAATGACTCTGGAGACCATATGATAGAATTTTGCAAGATCTGCAACTTGTTTGTTGCATCTATACACATGGACTTCACCAGATGGAATACACAGGAATCTGATAGACTACCTTGTGGAAAGAGTTGATGGAAAAGCTCAATATTTTTAGCCAGTACAAGCTGATAGTGGAACAGATCATCAACTGCTCATATGCAAGTTCAAGTTGAAGCTGAAACAATTTTAAAACGTCCACAAGAACAAAAATATGACATTGATTATATCCCACCTGAATTTAGAGACCATCTAAAGAATAGATTTAATGCATTGAACACCAATGACCGAAAACCAAAGAAACTGTGGAATAACCTCAAAAACATCATATATGAAGATAGCAAAAGGTCATTAAAAAGACAGGAAAGGAAGAAAAGACCAAATGGATGTCAGAAGAGACCCTGAAACTTTCTCTTGAGAGGAGAGTAATTAAAGCAAATAAAAGAAAAGACAAGATAAAAGAGCTGAACAGAAGATTTCAAACAGTAGGTTGAGAAGACAAAGTCAACTATTATGAGGAACTGTGCAAAGACCTGAGTTAGAGAACCAAAAAGGAAGAACAAGGTGTATATTTCTCAATCAGAAAAAAATGAAGAAAAAAATCAATCCTCAAGTTGAATATTGCAGGATTCTATGGCCAAAATATTGAATGATACAGGAAATATCAAAAGAAGAGGGAAGGACTACACAAAATGACTGTTCCAGAAAGAATTGGTCAATGTTCATCCATCTCAGGAGGTGGCATATGATCAAGAACCAATGGTATTGGTGGAAGAAATCAAATCTACACTGAAGGAACTGGCAAAAAAACAAGGAATTGATGGAATACCCATTGAGATGTTTCAACAATCAGATGCTGGGCTGGCAAGAGTTACTAGTCTATGCCAAGAAATTTGTAAGACAGCTAGCTGGCCAACTGACTGGAACAGATCCTTATTTGTACCCATTCCAAAGAAAGGTGTCCCACAGAATGTGGAAACTATCAAACAATACAATTAATATCACACACAAGTAAATATTGCTGAAGATAATTCAAAAATGGGTCACAGCAGTATATTGACTGAGAATATCCAGAAATGCAAGCTGCATTCAGAAGAGGACATGGAACAAGGGATATCATAGCTGTTGCCAGGTGGATCTTGGCTCAAAGCAAAGAATACCAGAAAGAGGTTTGCTTGAGTTTTGTTGACTATGCAGAAGCATTCAATTGTGTGAATCATAACAAATTGTGGATAACATTGAGAAGAAAGTAAATTCTTGAACACTGAATTGTGATCATGAGGAACTTGTACATAGACCAGGAGGCTGTCATTTGTACAGAACAGGGGGATACTGCATGGTTTAAAATCAGGAAGGGAGTGAATTAGGATTGTATCCTTTTGCCATAGTAATTCAATCTGTATGCTGAGCAAATAATCCAAGAAGCTAGACTATATGAAGAAGAACATGGTATCAGGACTGAAGGAAGACTCACTAACAACCTGCAATATGCAGGTTGCTGAAAGTGAAGATGACTTGAAGCACTTATTGATGAAGATGAAAGACTACAGTCTGCAGTATAGATTATACCTCAACATAAAGAAAACAAAAATCCTCACAACTGGACCAATAAACAGCATCACGATAAATGGAGAAAAGATTGAAATTGTCCAAGGTTTCATATTACTTGTTTCCACAATCAACACCTATGGAAACAGCAGTCAAGAAATCAGATGACGTATTGCACTGGGCAACTCTGTTGCAAAACACCTCTTTTAAGTGCTGAAAAACAAAGATACCACTTTGAAGACTAAGGGTCTCCTTACCCAAGCCATGGGGTTTTGAATCACCTCATATGTGGGAGCTCTGGTGGCTCACTGCCTAAGGCAGTTGACTGCTAACCAGAAGACTGGCTGTTAAAACCCACTACCCACTCCTCAGAAGAAAGATTGGGCAATCTATTTCCATAGAGATAATGCCTCAGAAACCCAAGGAAGGGTCGCGATGAGTCGACTGGATGACAGTGAATTTCTTTTTTTCTTTTTTTTCATATGCATGTGAAAGCTGCACAATGAATAAGGAAGACAGACCAAAGAAGAGTTGATGCTTTTGAGTTGTGGTGTTGGTGAAGAATACTGAAAATACCATGGACTGCCAGAAGAACAAACAAATCTGTCCTGGAAGAAGTACAGCCAGAATGTTCCTTTGAAGCAACAATGGAAAGAGTTCCCTTTGCCTATTTTGGTCATGTTGTCAGAAGGAACCATCTTCTGGAAAGGGATATCATGCTTGGTAAAGTAGAGGGTCAGTGAAAAAGGGAAAGGTCTTCAACAAGATGGCTGCAACAATGGTCTCAAGTATAGCAAAGATTATGAGGCTGGTGCAGGACTGGGCAGTGTTTTGTTCTGTTGTACATAGAATCACTATGAGTCAGAGCCGATTTGACAGCATCTAAACACACACACACACATACACACACTTTTAATGCAGTCAGCTGCTAACCAAAAAGTTGGTTGCTTGAGTCCACCCAGAGGTGCCTAGGAGAAGAAGTTCCTGAAAATCTGCTTCCAAAACATACCAGCCATTGATAAGCCTAAGGGTACAGTTCTACTCTGACACACATGGGTCACCATGAATTGGAATTGACTTAAGTACAAATTTATGTTTTATTTTGTATAGTTTTAATCAGTATCAACATATAAAGAGAGTTGTACACGCAACAGTAAGAAAACAAACAACCCATTTTAAAAAATGGTCAAAACACTTGAAAAAGTGAACAACTACTTCACAAATAGGATATACAGATTGTGAATGAGCATGTGAAATATGACCAAAATAACTGGCCATTAAACCAAATCCCTAGTAATAGCTGGGTTCAAACTGCCAACCTTTAGATTGGTAATTGAGTGCAAACTGATTGCACAACCTAGGGAATCACGAGCAATTAACTGCTCAGGGACCCTGTAGGACAGAGTAGAAATTCCCTATAAGGTTTCCATGGAGGTAGCAGTCAATAAATCAGGCATCATATTGAGCTGGGAAAATCGACTGCAAAATACCTCTTTTGCATGTTAAGAAGCAAACATGTCACTTTGAAGATTAAGGTGCACTTAACACAAGCCATGGTACTTTAAATCCCCTCACATGTATGTGAAATCTAGACAATGAATACGGAAGGCTAAGGAAGAGTTGATGACTTTTACTATGGTGTTGGTGAAGAATGCTGAAAATATCATGCATTGTCTGATGAACAAACAAATCTGTCCGATGAACAAACAAATCTGTCCTGGAACAAGTGCAGCCAGAATGCTACTTGGAACCTAGAATTGCCAGACTTCATCTCACCTACTTTGGTCATAATGTTAGAAGAGACCATTCCCTGGAGAAGGAGATAATACATGGTAAGTAGAGGATCAATAAAAAAGGAGAAGACCCTTAACAAGATGGATTAACACAGTGGCTGCAAAAATGGGCTCAAGTATAGCAATGATTGTCAGGACAGTACATAACCAGGCAATGTTTGGTTCTGTTGTATACAGGGTCGTTATTGAGCCAATCCAACAGCACATAACAACACCACAACAATGTAGAGTTTCCAAGGTTGTAATCTTTACGGACACTGACTGCCACATCTTTCTCCCACAGAGTGGCTGATGGTTTTGAACTGCCAATCTTTCAGACAGCAGCTGAGTACTTCACCGCTCTGCTACTGCACTCCTTCACTAACCATCAGGGGAATAAAAATATAACTATATAACTAGTGGAATAGCTTGAAAAAAATACACTGAAAATACCAAAGTTTGGCATGGATGCAGCAAGTATAATTATAAAATGGAATTACCTGAGAAGTTGGAGTATACGAAGAAGAATGTGGAATCAGGATTGGGGGAAGATTCACTACAATCTGCAATATGCAAATGACACAACTTTGCTTGCTGAAGGTGAAGATGACTTGAAACACTTATTAATGAAGATCAAAGACTACAGTCTTCAGTATGGATTATATGTCAATATAAAGAAAACAAAAATCCTTACACTAGATCAATGAACAACATCACAATAATTGGGGAAAAGATGGAAATTGTCAAAGGTTTCATTTTAATTTGATCCACAGTTAACACACATGGAAGCAGCAGTCAAGAAATTAAAGGACACATTGCACTGGGCAAATCTGCTGCAAGAGACCTCTTTAAAGTATTAAAGAGTAAAGATGTCACTTTCAAGACAAAGGTGTGCCTTAACCCGATCCATGGTATTTTTAATAGCCTCATATGCATGTGAAATCTAGACGATGAATAAGGAAGACGAAAAGATAATTTAAAGGAGTGAACTCTTGATATATGCAGCAACTTGGATGAATTTCAAAGACATTATGTTAAATGAAGTCTCAAGTGGTTGCATGCTTTGTGAGTTCAATAATATGATAGTCTCAAAAAGATGAAGTTATAGTGGTATTCCTGGTGATGAGAACTGTTAAGTGCTCTGCTGCTGAAACATTGGCTGTTCAAATCTACCCTATAGCTCAGAGGGAGAAAGACCTAGTGATCTTTCATCTGTAAAGTTACAGCCAAGAAAACCCTATGGGGTTTTTTCTACTCTGCCACATGGAGTCATTACAACAAGGCCTGGAGGAAAATGTGACTAAAAAGACACAATATCAGAGACTTTCTCGGGATGGTAGAACTGATTGGTCTCTTGATTGTTGTGGCAACTACACAATTCTCTACATGTATTAAGATTTCTATAAGTGTACACCAAAAATGTCAACTTTATAATTTGCAAATTTACAAATCAAATTAAATTATTGCTACAGTAACTTTCATCTTGTACAGTGAGCTGGGTGACTCACTTTGCACTCATTTTCTTTTGAAAAGTTGTAAAAGGGGTTCTCCAGAAGTTGCTATATAAGTTGAGCAAACTAAGTTAATAAGCTTTCAGAATGCCACATTTTCACCAAAAAAATGGCACTCCCTTCCCCTCCTATCAAAAAGTGTCTTCTTCTTCAAAAAAAATTAAGAACAAACATATTGTCCATATATGTTTTGATGTGTCCATCTATCTATCTGATGATTTATCTTATTGGTTTCTTCCTGGATTCTGTCTTCAATGATTTGATATGAGTCAATTTTGAAATTTCAATATTAAGGGAAAAGTAAAAGAAAAACAACAATGAGGAGCAGAGGATCAAAAGTTTACTACAAATCTCTCTCATACCAGCACATTCTAATGCTGAAAGCAATTAGTATATATTCTTTTCAAGATAAATATATATCACTTTTCAAAACACAATGGCCAGATTACATTAACAAACTGGCGTATGGAAGAATCCAAAACTACTTAATACAAGAATTGCACATGAAACTTTTAATGTTCATGTTTTTAAAGTAGTAATGTGATGCTGTATTACAGAATCTGCAAAAACAATCTTTTGTTCAACAGATGAAATATTCTTTGAACACTGTTCTGGTTACCTAGTGCCACTCTGACAAGAATATATGCCACAAATGGGATGGCCTTAACAAACAAGAGTTTATTCTCTTACAATTTGGAGACTTTAAGTCCAAGTTAAAAGTGCCAGGCTCTGGGGGCTGGGTGAAAGCCCCTCAGCCTTGGGCTTCAGCTGTGCCTCCAGCTCCAGGCCCACTGAAGCTAGAGGCTTTTCTTCACTCAGACAGCTGCTGGCTGCTGAGGCTGCCAAGCCCAACATTGACAAGTAAAAAGACACAGTCCTGATGTTACTAAACCACATGGCAGGCAATTAATTCAAGTCCATTGTAAGTCCCCAGGTTGGCAGAGCTTGGCAGGCTGCTGAACAAAGACATGGCTACATGTAGAGTTCAAAGTGCCATAAGCTTGAGACCATTCTTAAACCTGCTTCTTATATACGGGAAGCAGACCACATACCACAAATAACTACTCAGCTGCTTGTGGTAGATCCCACCATGGAGTTGATTGCCAGTCTCATCATGGGGAATAACTACCACCAACTACCCAGCCATTCAACCAGGCCCAGCCAAGATGACACACAAACATAACCAACACAAACACCATGATGGTAAGAACTAAGTAATAACTGATTATAGCACAAAAATATGGGGAAAGGAATAAAATACCTTTTCTTTAGTCTTTGTTAAACATTACTTACTCTAAAAATTGAGTAAACTAAATTCTGGACCCTATGTTTTAAATAAATAAAAAACTAGGCTCCAGGAATTGAGGGGATACCCATTGAGTTGTTTCAACAAACCAATGCTGCACTAGAGACACACACTTGGCTATACCAAGAGATTTGGAAGACAGCTACCCAGACAACTAACTGAAAGAGATCCATATTTGTACCCATTCCAAAGAAAGGTAATCCTACAGAATGTGGTCATTATTAATATTAATTAATTATATCATTAATATCATACACAAGTAAAATCTTACTGAAGATAATTTAAAAATTGTTACAGCAGTATATTGACAGAGAACTTCCAGAAATTCAAGCAGGATTCAGAAGACAATGTGGAATAAGGGATATCATTGCTGATGT
>NW_006921871.1:4322559-4324104 GCF_000298275.1 Orycteropus afer afer | reverse complement strand
AAAAAAAAAAAAAAAAATTCCTCACAACCGGACCCATAAGCAGCATCATGATAAATGGAGAAAAGATTGAAGTTGTCAAAGACTTCACATTGTTTGGTTCTACAATCGACACCAATGGAAGCACCAGTCAGGATATCAGACGGTGGATAGCACTAAGTAAACTGGCTGCAAAGGACCTCTTTCAAGTGCTGAGGAGAAAGGATATTTCCTTGAAGACTAAGGTGCCCTTGACATAAGCCATGGTATTTTCAATTGCCTCGTGTATATGAGAGAGGGACAATAAAAAATGAAGACTGAAGAAGAGTCAATCCTTTTGAGTTGTGGCTTATGAAACCTCATTGGTAGGAATTTTAACTTAAACTTTTGATCTCTATCAAAAAATAGGAACATCTGCAGTAGAAATGGGGGCTCTGGTAGCATAGTTCCTAATGCATTTGACTGCTAACCAGAAGGCTGGCAGTTCAAACCCACCACCCAGTCCTCGGAAGGAAGGTTGGGCAATTTACTACCATAGAGATACACCTCAGAAACCCAAGAAGGGGTTGCTATGAGTCAGATCCGACTCGATGGCAGTGGATTTGGTTTGGTTTGCAGTAGAAATACTAATTGAAGCTGTCATCTGTGAGGAGGGAAAATATAAGATCAATGCTGATGCAAAGATATATTTTATATTTTTTATCCAATGGATCATATATATGCATCAGCTTATTCAATGTTTTTTTGTTTTGTTTTGTTTTTGCCAAAAACAAAGATATATGGAAATCTAAAGTAACCAAAGAATTTTGGTGAGTTTGGAAGATGTACAAAGGAGTTGGTTGTATATTTCAGAATTTTAATGGCAACAAATTCTGAAAGCTTGATACACCCATATTCACAAATAGGTTTTTGTTTCTAGTTGGAAGATATATACTGGAAGTTGAAATATTTAAATAAGAGTTGTTTGTGAATGATATTGTACATTTCTGAGGGTGACAAACCATATGCTATAATGGTGGTGATGACCAAGGTTGATGTTTTCATAACTTTCCCAAGGGTTTTTCCCATCTTCTTCTTCACACTCAAGAACAGTTACCCTGTTGTTTGTGATATCATGAGGCTTCCAGCATGCTTATGTACCTACTTCTGATCCAGTTCAGAGATCAAGAACTATTTAGCTTTTGTTGACCACTCTCATGAACCCAAAGACAAAACCTCAGACACTGAGATACATTCTGAATGTTCTGGCAGAGCATTCTCACAAAGCACTCAGTTTCACACACAGCAAGAGGGCAAATAGTCCTCCTTTCTCATTCACACCTGGTGTAATGAAATTGAACACCACCTGACAGCCAGGAAATGAATATGGCAGAGCCTAACTTGACAAGGAAAGGAACTTAGACAGTGAGATTATTTTGTATGAGGTGCAAAATAAAACTGTTTTATTCAAAATTCTCTGAATTCCACATACTTGGATTTCAGTATTTGCTCATGTTTGAATAGACACTGAATAAGCTAATTTTAAGCCTAATTTGCATTTTATTTGAGTGTATATATATATATATATAT
>NW_006921871.1:4314207-4322094 GCF_000298275.1 Orycteropus afer afer | reverse complement strand
CCTTAGAGCAATCAGCCATGAGATACCAAGCAGGCAGCATTCACACAGAGGGAAAGCTGGACAGACAGGAATACACAGTCAAGAAGAGCACAAGGAGTTGGTAGTCACAAGGACAGGAGGGGAGGAGAGGTTTTTTTTTTTGTTTTTTATGGCTGAGGATGATAAATAGGGAATGAAATGAAATGTGCATTAACTGTTGAATGTAAAGCAAATTTGCTTTGTAAATTTACACCAAAGCACAATAAATAAGAAAAAAAGGAACTATTAAAAATGATATTAGAAATTCACAATCATTTCATTTACACTCTTGCTAAAAATTGAAAAGTTATGCAAGATTATCTATAAGAGATTCATCTTAGAATTCCTATATCTCCAGGTGAACCAAACCAATTCCATAGATCTCTAAGATATCATTGAAGCTGACTGGAATGCTGAAAGTCTGAACATATTTTGGGTTGATGAGCCCAAAATGGAGTGGTCAAAGAGGCAGCATGTCAATAAACCAAATATTTGCTCCCGTGGGGGGAAAAATGATTAACTATAGAGAGAAGATCTGCCCAATTGTAGGGTCAGTGACTGCAACACCCCCAAAAATGGTATCAGATCCCATCTCATTTTAGCTGTGCTTATAAAAAACTGCAAACCATTCCTCTCTCCTTCCCAGTCACATTCAATCACCTTACCCTTGCCAGGTATTAACCTGTCTTTAGCCAGTTGTTGTTGTTGTTAGGTTCCATGGAGTCATCTCTGACTCATAGCGACCCTAAGCATAGCAGAATGAAACACTGCCTGCTCCCACAGCAGCTACATGATCCCTGCTACACTTGAGCTCATCACCACAGCCACTGTGTCAATCTGTCTCATTGAGGGACTTCCCCTCCTTTGTGGACCCTCTGTTTCACCAAGCATGACATCCTTCTCCAGGGAATGGTCACTTGTGATGAAATGACCAAAGTAGGTGAGATGAAGTCTGGTCATTCTCACTTAAAAGGAACATTCTGGTTGCACTTTCTCCAGGACAGATTTGTTAGATCTTTTAGCAGTCCATGGTATTTTCATCATTCTTCTCCAGCACCACAGATCAAAAGCATCAGCATTTTTTTGGTCTTCCTTATTCATTGTCCAGCTTTTGCATGCATAGTTTGTTGTTGTTATGTGTCGTGAAGTCAGACCTGGCTCATAGTGACCCCTCCTTGGGTTTCCAAGGCAGTATCACTATGGATCTAGATTGCCCAAACTTTCTTCCAAGGAATGTGGGTTTGAACAGCTAGGCTTCTGGTTAGCAGTCAAGTGCCTTAGGCACTACGCTACCATAGCATATGAGGCAATTGAAAATACCATGGCTGTGTATTGGTTCACCTTAGTCCATAAGGAGACATGTCAAGTGCTCTTCAGCACTTGAAAGAGACCCTTTGCAGCCAATTTACCCAGTGCTATTCATCACCTGATGTCCTGACTGTTGCTTCTATTGGCATCAATGGTAGAACCAAGCAAAGTGAAGTCTTGGAAAACTTCGATCTTTTTTACCAATTATCATGATGCTGCTTATAGGTCTAGTTGTGAGGAATTTTGTTTTCTTTATATTGAGATGTTATCCATACTGCACACTGTATTCTTCAAACTTCACCAGTAAGTATTTCAAGTCATCCTCACTTTCAGCAACCAAAGTTGTGTCATCAGCATATGGCAAGTTGTTAATGAGCCTTCCTCCAATTCTGATGCCATGTTCTTCTTCATATAGTCCAGCTTCTTGCATTATTTGCTCAACATACAGATTGAATAAGTATGGTGAAAGAGTACAACCCTGGCACATTCCCTTCTTGATTTTAAACCATGCAGTATTCCCTTGTTCTGTTCGAATGACAGCCTCTTGATCTATGTACAGGTTCCTCATTAGTACAATTTAGTGTTCTGGAATTACTATTCTTCTCAATGTTACCCAAAATTTGTTATGATCTACACAGTTGAATGCTGAATCCAGCTTGCATTTCTGGAATTTCTCTGTTAATATACTGCTGATGGAGGAATAAGCAGACAAGTGACACAGACCCTATTCAACAACAACAACAAAAAAAGTAAAACCAATTGACAGAGATACAAAAGATAATCCTGGAACCCTGGGCTTTGACGGGAACTATACAGAAGTGGATTAGGCAGCAACTAGTGGAAAAACTTGAATGAAAACAGGACGTAAGAACAAGCAGCAAGGTGGGAAGCAGGGGGAGGACAGAAAAGGCAAAGCGGACTGGAACAGATTGAGGAATTAGCCACAAGGATCCAGTTAAGAGTGGTTGGAGGGGTTTCCAACAGCAAAGGGAGACAAACTTGTCTGTCAGTTTGTCCTACTGTGGTGACATGTTGCTGTGAGTCTTGAGGCTGTGCCACTGGTGTGTCAACCCAGTGGGGTGCACCTGTTGCACAGGTATCAGCCTGGCTTGGAGACTGAGACAGACTAAGAAGAAGGAGGAGGCCATCCAATTCTCAAAGAATTGGCCAGGGAAAACCTTATGAATAGCAGAGAAACACTGTCTGATACATTATTGTGCAACATTATGAAGAGTCCAGAAACATTGTCCAATACAGAGGAGGAAGATGAGTCATTTAGCTTAGAAAGCTCTCAAAATAGGACTGGAAAAGAGCTGAATTATCAGAGTAAAATTAGCCTTACTCATATGGATAAAGTAAAGCCTTCGAGACTTCCATTTGCTGACGTGGCACCACTCAAATTGAGGAGAAGCAGCTGCAAACATACATTAATAATCAGAATATGGAATGTATGAAGTATGAATCTAGGAAAATTAGACATTGTCAAAAATGAAATGGAACACATAAAGTTGATATCCTAGGCATTAGTGAGCTGAAATGGACTGGTTTTGGTCATTTTGAATCAGACAACCATATGATCTACTATGCCGGGAATGACAGTTTAAAGAGGAATGGTGTGGCATCCATCATCACAAAGGATGTTTCAAGATCTGTCCTGAAGTACAATGCTGTCAGTGATAGGATAATATCCATATGCCTAAAAGGAAGACCTGTTAATACGACTATTATTCAAATTTATGCACCAACCACCAAAGCCAAAGATGAGGAAATTGAAGATATTTTATCAACTTCTGCAGTCTGAAATTGACTGAACTTGCAATTAGGATGTGTTAATTATCACTGGTGACTTAAATGCAAAAGTTGGAAGCAGAGAAGAATCACCAGTAGTTGGAAAATTTGTCCTTGGTGACAGACATAATGCTAGAAATTACTTGGTAGAATTTTGCAAGACCTATGAGTTGTTCATTACAAATACCTTTTTTTCAACAACACAAACAGTGGCTGTACATGTGGACTTAACCAGATGGAATACGCAGGAATCAGATTGACTACATCTGTGGCAAGAGATGATGGAAAAACACAATATCTTTAGCCAAAACCAGACCAGGAGCCTATTGTGGAACAGACCATCAACTGCTCATATGCAAATTCAACTTGAAGTTAAAGACAATTAAAACAAGGCCACGAGAGCCAAACTATGATCTAGAATATATCCCTCTTGAATTTAGAGACCATCTAAAGAATAGATTTGATGCATTGAACACCAATGACCAGAAACCAGATGAATTGTGGGATGACATCAACAGCATCATTCATGAAGAAAGCAAGAGATCACTAAAAAGACAACAGAAGAAAAGAAAACCAAAATGGATCACAGAAGAGACTCTGAACCTTGCCCTTGAGCGGAGAGTAGCTAAAGCAAATGGAAGAAATGAGAAGATAAAAGAATTGAACTGAAGATTTCAAAGAGCAGCTCGAGCAGACAAAGCCAATTACTATAATGAAATGTGCAAACACCTGGATTTGGAAAACCAGAAGGGAAGAACACGCTCAGCATTTCTCAAGCTGAAAGAATTGAGGAAAGAAATTAAACCTCAAGTTGCAATATTGAAAGATTGTAAGGGCAAAACATTGAATGATGAAGGGAACATCAAAAGAAGATGGAAAGAATACATAGAGTCACTGTACCAAAAAGAACTGGTCAATTTTCATCCATTTCAGGAAGTGGCATATGATATAGAACCAATGGTACTGAAGAAGGAAGTCAAAGCTGCAATGAAGGAATTGGCGAGGAACAAGTCTCCAAGAATTGACGGAATACCCATTGAGATTTCCACAAACAGATGCTGCACTGGAGGCACTCACTCAGTTATGCCAAGTAATTTGGAAGACAGCTACCTGGCCAATTGACTGGAAGAGATCCGTATTTGTACCCATTCCAAAGAAAGGTGATCCCACACAATGTGAAAATTATCAAATAATATTAATATCGCCTGCCAGTAAGATCTTACTGAAAATAATTCAAAAATGGTTGCAGCAGTAATTGACAGAGAACTTCCAGAGGTACAAGCTGGATTCAGAAGAGGACATGGAACAAGGGATATCATAGCTGCTGTCAGATTGACCTTGGCTCAAGGCAGAGAATACCAGAAAGATGTTTACTTGTGCTTTGTTGATTATGCAAAGGGATTTGATTGTGTGGATCATGGCAAATTATGGATAACATTGAGAAGAAGGGAAATTTCCAAACACTTGATTGTGCTCATGAGGAACCTGTACCTTGACCAAGAGGCTGTCATTCAAACAGAACAAGGGGACACTGCATGGTTTAAAATCAGGAAGGGAGTGCATTGGGGTTGTATTCTTTCCTTATATTTATTCAATCTATATGCTGAGCAAATAATCCAAGAAGCTGGACTATATGAAGAAAAACTTGGCATCAGGATTGGAGGAAGAATCATTAACAACCTGAGATATGCTGATGATACAACTTTGCTTGCTGAAAGTGAGGATGACTTGAGGCACTTACTGAGGAAGATTGAGGAACACAATCTGCAGTATGGATTACATCTCAATATAAAGAAGACAAAAATCCTCACAACTGAACCAATGAGCAGCATCACGATAAATGGAGAAAAGATTGATGTTGTCAAAGAATTCATGTTGCTCAGTTCTACAATCAAGGCCAATGGAAGCAGCAGTCAGGACATTAGACGATGTGTAGCACTGGGCAGGTCAGCTGCAAAGGAACTCTTTCAAGCATTGAGGAGCAAGGATGTCTCCTTGAAGACTAAGGTGCACCTGACACAGACCATGATATTTACAATCATCTTTTATGCATGTGAGAGCTGGACAATGAATAAGGAAGACCGAAGAAGTGTTAATGCTTTTGAGTTGTGGTGCTGGCGAAGAATGCTGAAGGTACCATGGACTGCCAAAAGAACTAACAGATCTGTCCTGGAAGAAGTGCAGCCAAGATGTTCCTTGGAAGCCAGGATGACCAGACTTCATCTCACCTACTTTGTTCATGTTGTCAGAGGTGACCATTCCCTGGAGAAGAATATCATGCTTGGTAAGGTGGAGGGTCAACAAAAGAGGGGAAGGCCTTCAATGAGATGGATTAACACAGTGGCTGCAACAATGGGCTCAAGTATAGCAAGGATCATGGAGCTGGTGCAGGATCGGGCAGTCTTTCGTTCTGCTGTGCATGGGGTCGCTATGAGTTGGAAGTGACTCGACAGCACTTAACAACAACATACTGATGCAACTGTTTGTGAATTATCTTCAGTAAGATTTTACTTATGTGTGATATTAGTTATAATGTTCAATCATTTCCACATTCTGTGGGATCACCTTTCTTTATGGATGATGCTCCTGATGTCATCTCACAATTCTTCTAGTTTTCAGTTATTAGTGTTCAATGCATCAAATCTGTTCTTTAGGTGGTCTCTAAATTCAGGAGGGAAATATTCCAGGTCATATTTTGGCTCTTCTGGACTTCTTTTATTTGTGTTCAATTTCAAGTTGAGCTTGCATATGAGGAGTTGATGGTCTGTTCAACAATCAGCTCCTGGTCTGGTTTTGGCTGAAGATATTGAGCTTTTCCATCACATCTTGCCACAGATGTAGTCAGTCTGATTCCTGTGTACACCATCTGGCAAAGTCCATATGTATAGCCCATTTGTGTTGTTGAAAAAGGTATTTGAAATGAATAAGTTATTGGTCTTGCAAAATTCTATCATGTGGTCTCCAGCATTGTATCTGTCACCTGGGCCAAATTTGCCAACTACCAGTGATTCTTCTCTGTTTCCAACTTTTGCTTTCCAATCATCAGTGATGATTAACACATCTTGATTGCATGTTTGGTCAATTTCAGACTACAGAAGTTGAAAAAAATCTTCAATTTCCTCATCTTTTGCTTTGGTGTTTGGTGCACAAATTTGAATCATAGTATTAACAGATCTTCCTTGTAGGTGTATGAATACTATCTTATCACTGACAGCATTGCACTTCAGGACACATCTTGAAATGGTCTTTGTGACAATGAATACCACACCATTCCTTTCAATTTGTCATTTCTGGCTTAGTAGATCATATGGTTATCTGATTCAATATAGCCAAAAACAGTCCATTTCAACTCACAAATGCCTAGGATATCAATCTTCATGCGTTCCATTTCATTTTTGACAATGTTCAGTTTTCCCAGATTCATGTTTCATACATTCCATGTTCTGATTATTAATGGATGTTTGCAGCTGTTTCTTCTCAATTTGAATCATGCCATATCACCACATGGTGGTCCCAAAAGATTTACTTCATCCGTAACATTAAGGTTGGTTCTACTCTGATGAAGCAGCCCATTTCCAGTCCTATTTTGAGTGCCTTCTGACCCAAGGAGCTGGCCTTCCTGTACTGTGTTGGACAATGTTTCCAAGCTATTGTAAAGTTGCCCAGTAATATATCAAACAGTACTTCTCTGCTATTCATTCTTATGCTATCCTTAGGCCAGCCCCGGGCAATCAATTTCCCTAACCAGCAGTGTTTTTATCAGAGCAAACACAGGTGTTTCTGAAAACACTTCCCAGGAACCCCTCCTGAGTGGCCCGGCTTCACTGAGTCTTAAACCAGTCATGTAACCTTTCAGTCCCATCCACAAAGACCCCATGCCCAATTACTCAGACACAGGTAGAAATATTCCCAAAAGATGGGTGAGTTTTAGTGGATATTGTTGGACCAATTCCAGCCCTGTTGCCCACTGGATCAAACAACTAGCAAGTCTTGCAAGCCCATGCTCCGTTTTTCCTTCACCTCTGGTAGCATAGTGGCTAAGACACTTGCCTGCTAACCAGATGGCTGGCAGTTCAAACCCACCAGCCACTCCTCGGAAGGAAGGTTGGGCAATCCTACTTCCGTAGTGATACTGCCTTGGAAACCCAAGGAGGGGTCGCTATGAGTCAGGTTTGACCCGAGGAGGGGTCGCTATGAGTCAGGTTTGACTCGACGGCACATAACAACAACAACAACAACCGCTAACCAGAAGGCTGGCGGTTCAAACCCACCAGCCACTCGGAGGAAGGAAGATGGGGCAATCTACTTCTGTAGTGATACTGCCTCAGAAACCCCAAGGAGGAGTTGCTATGAGTCAGGTCCGACTTGACAGCACATAACAACAACAACAACATTGCCTTATAAATTCTCTCTCTCTCTCTGTCTCTGTCTCTACCTCTCTCAATTCTCTTTATTCCTACTCTAAATAAAACTCAAGCTGATAACAACACCCCCTGGCAGACTTCTCAGTTTCTCTGACTCTGAGAGGAAATTCCAGATTCCCTGGAAAATTCCCAAGACACTTGTCATATAGGGTCACTATGAGTAACATTGACCCAGTGGTAATGGGAAGAATATACATATAAAATTTTCTCTTATATATATTGCAAAAACGGCAAAGAGGCCACATGTTCTGACTTCCTCTAATCTCACAAGAGGAAGACAGGATTACCAGCAGTAACCCAAGGCCTATTACTGCAAGGCCAAACATGCTGCCTCCCTCCAGCCCTTTCA
>NW_006921871.1:4303649-4313902 GCF_000298275.1 Orycteropus afer afer | reverse complement strand
TCAGCAATCAGGAGCTCCTCAGTTGCTCATAGCGAATCCCACCTTGGAGTTTACAAAGACTTATGGGTAGAAAAGCCACACAAAGTAATTTACTATACCACATATATATTATTTATCTTATATGTATTAAATTTATTCCTTTTACCATTATATTGCTACTGAAAATAAAGCTAATTATCTAGATAATTGTTTTTGCATGTAATTTCTCTAATCCCTTTGAGTTAGATGGAAGGCAGAAATATCAAATTCTTACTATTTAGAATTCAAGACAAGCTTCAAAATGACAAGCTTCATGCTTCCTTCTTCCTTCAAATAAATATATTGTCTAATTTAACCAAGTTCAGCCCTGCAATTTTTATGGACTTGATATTTTTGAGAATCTGTAATCTTGGTATTTATATTGCTCTTCTTGTAAAAAAATTCCTCTTATAGTGAAAATATAATCAGTATATAATCAGTAATACATGATTCTAAAGAATATCATTCAGAGTACAATTGAAAAGCTCATGCTCCCTTCAGTATATAGCACCCTAATCAATCAAGGAGAGCCAGTGAGCCAACATTTAGTGCAGAATAGGATGTGGTTTTCAAAAACAGATTATTCAACGTTTTTATTTATTTATTTGTTTGTTTGTTTGTTTGTTTTTGTCTTCTTAGAGAAGATAATATATGGAAAGTTGTTCATTTGCAAACTTTAGATTAAAAATAATTACATAAAAGATGCCATTTATTATTTTCTGTCTTTATGTGGAGGGAAAAATATAACTTTTGGTAAACATCTATTGTGCTAAGCACTGTGTTATTGTTAACAGTGTGATCTCAGAAGCCAAACATAATAGCTAGCTTAAAATGTTAACTTGCTCACTCAATAGATACATGCCCATTTCACTGAGTTCTTGTGAGCATTAAGTGACATAAAGTTCGTAATAAAATGTTGACTAGAGGAAGTGATAAAATTACTAATTTGTATCAGACATTAATAAGTCAAAATACACATTTCAATCACTAGGAAATTTCTGAAAATAGTAAAACAATGTATATACCTAACTAAGAAACTAACACAAGGTGACAGGTAATTAAAAAATTCCTAAAATCAAAACCAAACCAAACTCACTGCCATCGAGTCACATCCAACTCATAGTGACCCTCCTTGGCGGGGGGGGTGGGGGGGGTGGGTCCAAGGCAGTATCACTATAGAAGTAGATTGCCCATCTTCCTTCTGAGATGGTGTGTTTGAATAGCCAGTCTTCTGGTTAGCAGTTAGATGTTTTAGGCACTACGCCACCAGAGCGCCTAAGGGTCTAAATAAATGAATAATGACTGTCGAACAAGTTTTTAAAACATATACACACACCACTTTGTATAGATTGAACTCCCCAGAAGCAAAATACATCAAGAAATCAAGTGCAAACAGATTATTGGAGTACTAAATGAATATGAGGAGAGAGGGTTATGATACTGGCAAGGGAAGATAGCCTATAAAGTTGCTGCTACTAAACTTCTACTAGAGGGAGTAACCAGTCTTTAATCCAATGAGGAAATTTTGAAAAGTGGAGAAAAATGCACAACTCAGAATTGTTACTTCCAAATGGCAAGGTAGCTAAAGTAGGTAGATATGCTTCCACACCTGTCAATCACTGGAAAACTGTTGTCTCTAAAAGCCCATTACTATTGAACCAATTCTGACTCATAGCAAACCTGTAAGGACAGGTAGAATTGTCACATAGGGTTTCTAAAGTTGTAAATCTTCATCTTTCTCCTGCAAAGCAGTTGGTGTATTCGAACGACTGACCTTTTTGTTAGTAGCCCAATGCTTTAACCACAGCTCCACCAGAGCTCCTGGTTGGGTTACCTCTCCAAACCAAAACCAAGGAGGGGTCATTGAGTCAGGTCCTACTCGACAGCACATAACAATACAACAACATAGTTTATTACACCTATGCTTCACCACAAAAAAAAATTAAATTAAATTAAAAATAAACATTGAATATTTCAGCATGGTAATTACTAGTATTCATAATAAAAGGTTGAAAGTCATGTTGGAGGTGAGAACAGACAAATAAGGAGAATGAGAACAGACAAATTTCCTGATTACATTACCTCTAAGAGGGGTAGAAAATGGGATGACATCTGAGTGGGGATGTGGGACTAATAGACCTTTTAATATCAGATATAACAGCACGTTTATTTATGGATGAAATTATATGACATGAAAGGAAAATTAATGATGACATAGAAAAAAAGGAACAATTGTTTGAGAAAACTTCTTCCGTGGACTAGAGGTATCAGAGTGGGGATTTAGCCTTAGAGACAATCACGGATAGTTCATGCACTGGGACAGTAGGTATGGTATGAGAAATGGACAGAGATGTAGAAATGCTGGTATGTTTTATAGCAGGATCAAAAGAAGTTCCTTTCTTATTGCTTCTCCTTATCATGATATATGAAACAAGGACATTAGCTAATATTTAATAGGGAGTAGGGTGATGGAGGAGTTAGAGAAGGTATTAAAAGGTTGTCTGTTGTTGTTGTTGTTAGGTGCTGTCGAGTTGCTTCCAACTCATAGCGACCCCATGCACATCAGAATGAAACACAGCCCAATCCTGCACCAGCTCCATGATCCTTGCTATACTTGAGCCCATTGTCACAGCCACCGTGTCAATCTATCTCGTCAAAGGCCTTCCCCTCTTTCATCGACCTTCTACCTCACCAAGCATGACATCCTTCTCCAGGGACTGGTCCCCTCTGACAACATGACCAAAGTAAGTGAGACGAAGTCTGGCCATCCTCGCTTCCAAGGAGCATCTTGGCTGCACTTCTTTCAGGACAGATCTGTTAGTTCTTTTGTCAGTCCATAGTACCTTCAGCATTCTTCACCAGCACCACAGCTCAAAAGCATTAGCCCTTCTTCAGTCTTCCTTATTCATTGTCCAGCTCCCACATGCATAGAGGTGATTGGAAATATCATGGCCTGTGTCAGGTGCACCTTAGTCCTCAAGGAGACATCCTTGCTCCTCAGCACTTGAAACAGTTACTTCACAGCTGACCTACCCAGTGATACACGGCATCCAATGTCCTGACTGCTGCTTCCATTGACCTCAACTGTAGAACCAAACAACGTGAATTCTTTGACAACCTCAATCTTTTCTCCATTTATCGTGATGCTGCTCCTTGGTCCAGTTGTGAGGATTTTTGTCTTCTTTATATTGAGATGTAATCCACACTGCAGAGTGTGTTCCTCAATCTTCCTCAGTAAGTGCCTCAAGTCATCCTCACTTTCAGCAAGCAAAGTTGTATCGTCTGCATATCTCAGGTTGTTAATGATTCTTCCTCCCATCCTGATACCACGTTTTTCTTCATATAGTCCAGCTTCTCGGATTATTTGCTCAGCATATAGATTGAATAAGAGAAGGTATTAAAATATTGTCTGACAAAGGAAAAATGAATTGACTAGAGAAATACAGAATTTATTGGCAATCCTGAGGGCCTATTTGAAGTTGGTAGACTTAATTTCAAGAAGTATAATATTCAGCATGGAAATTTTCTTCAGTTAAAGTCAGCTCTCCAGATGCAGACAATGCATAAGTGGGGAGTTGTTGTTACTTTTGTTGCTTTTACAACAGACAAGGACTAAAAGAGGAGAGGGACAAGGAGAAAAGGAGAGAGTGTATAAAAACCAAACCCAAAAATACTCACTGCCGTTGATTCGATTTCAGCTCATAGTGAGCCCTCGTTGGGTTTCTGAGGTGGTATCACTACAGAAATAGATTGTCCAGTCTTCCTTTCAAGGTTAGCAGTCAAATGCCTTAGGCACTATGACACCAGAGATACTAGTGTATGAAAGGGAGTTCCATAAAAGCCAAACTCACTGCAATCAAGTCAATTCTCACTCAGTGTTTAGGGTTTCTGAAGTGATAAATCTTTATAGAAGTAGATTACCCCATCTTCTTTCCATGGAGTGTCTAGTGGGTTTGAACTTAAACCTTCTGGTTAGCAGTCAAATGCCCTGGGAACTGTGCCACCATAACTCCTAAAAGGGAGTTCTGATAAGAAAAAATGATTGTATTTAAAACAAATGAAACAAAACATAAGGAGATGGAGGGTGATGGATATAGGAGGTCAAATCAATGGTTTGAAAATGGCAGCAGGAGAGTAGAGATCTTCAATTATGAAAGAAATATAGTAGTTTTTACTAATGGTATTTGTTTTACTATAACTATTGGAAGACACTGAGTTACAGTGAAAATTTCTTGGGTCATGATGGAAGTGTGAGATTTGGTCAAAAGTAGAGAATATTAATTATATGGGGTTAAAAGTCATAAGAAAATCATGCCTTCCATAATCCTTATACCTTCATGTTATGAAGCATACAAGTTTAATTCTTCAAATAACATATACAGTGAAACCAGTAAGAGATGGACTCAATGGACTGCCCTGTTTTTCTGACTCTCGCAAGTTTTCTGCCTTTGACAAGATACAATCTTAACGCTTTTCTTTTGTTTCTTTTCGTGAAAAATGCTTGAATTTTTCCCTCTCTGACAGGTTTCTATCTTATACAGTTTGTGGATTTTGCAATTTTTACTGCATATCCTTAATGGTAATGCTCTTCAACAATTATTACAACCCCTTTATATACCCCCCCTTTTTTTATTTGGATGAAAGTTTACAGAGAAAATTCACTTTCCATACCACACAGAAGTTCACATACACTTTGCCTCATGACATTGACTACAATTTACCACAATGCAACAGCTCCCCTCCCGTTTCCTCCCCATAGTTACCTCTTCCCTGTGTCCTTCCCTCCCATGCACTCCTGCCCCTTGAGCTATGTCCCCGTGCATACATAGCCCTTCTATTATACCATGATTGATCTCTCTAAGGAGTGTATCTACCTAGTGTAAATGTTCAGCTTATATGCTGTATTTTGTTTGGCTGGGAACCACAGGTGTGGGTTCAATTCCAGACCTAAAGGGCAACTAGGGGCCATAGTATCAGTTGGTCCATCAGGCTCTATCAGATCAGCAAACCTGGGCCATTTTTTTTTTTTTCACAAATGATTTTGAGTTTTGTTCCACATTCTTCTCGCTCTCTTATCCAGGATCTCCTACATAGATCCACCTCTGAGTGGTTGACAGTGGTAGCCAGGCACCATCAAGGTCTTCTGGTCTCATAGTTGTATAGGCTGAGGACTACATGATGTACTTGTACCACTTGGACCAATTGTTTCCAAGAATCTTTGGTTTTCTTCATTCTTTTTTGCTCTGGATGAGGAGAGACCCATAGTTGCATCTAGATAGCTGCTTGCAAGTTTTAAGTAAGATCCCAGTCACTACTCACCAAAGTAGGATGTGTAACAATGTTTTTTGTAGTATGTTATGCCAATCGAGTTTGATATCCCATGTGACTATGGTCCCAAGCCCACAGGTCCAACTACTTGCTCCCTCTGGGTAGCTGGCTGTGGCTAAGAAATGACTACAACCTTATGCCTTCTCAGCTCTACTATACAACTGGTAATTCTTACTTACCATACTTGTAGAAAGTGTAGAAATCTTATTCTTAAGATTTTATAGGACAAATATATAGATTATTTCAAATATATATTAGCAGTGTCCCTTTCAAATTGTCTTTTTGAAAAATTTTTAACTTAAAATGGCCCTCTTTTTCTTCTTTTTCCAACTTCTATATGTCTTATTTATCCCTACCTGAAAAGTCCAAGACCATGATTTGCTTCTACTTTAAATAAAGCTTAATAGAAATGATGAATGAGACTTCCATATAACTGTTATTTATCCCATCATAATAAGCCAATAAGAGTGTTTATTAATTTTTTCTTTATTTTAAATAGCCATTATTGTTTTATTTTGTTTACTGCCAAATTATATATCCCTCGATTGGATCACTTAGTAATTCAATAAATATTTATTGAATTCCTTTCATGTGCTAGGTACTGTTCTAAATAATAACGTCATAACAGTAAATAAAACAAACGTTGCCCTTGTGGAACTTATATTTTACTTGAAGGAGACAGATTTAAATAAATTAGTTAATAATGTATGAGTGGGGTTGAACAATATAAATAAAAATACAAGCAAGATAAAGCAATAGAGAGAAGAGTTGGATATTCTTTTATGTAATATTGTCAGAAAAGGTCTAAAATCAATGAGAAGATTTTAATATAAAGACCAAAATAAAATAACGGGAACAAGTCATATGGCTAAGAAGGCATTTAGAGGGTCAGGGAAATGTTCCCAGCAAATGCAAAAGTTCTGAGGCTTGTTGTTTGAGGACTGGAAAGGAAGCTAGTATGGCTGGAATACAGCAAGCTCAGGATCAAATGTTAGGAATGAGGCAAGAGAGGAACAAGGGGAGGCTGGAAAAATAAATAAAAATGGCCTTGAATTTAAATTAAGCAATTTGCATTTTATTCAAAGTGAGCTTAGAAAGTGTGGAGGATTTGAACCAATGAGTCAGTTTCCTGGAGTTACATTTTAAGGGAAACATTCTGGCTTCTCTGAAGAGAACAGACATGGGAGAATCAACACCAGAGAGGAAGATACTGCAAAAGTTCAGTTGAGATGATAGCAGTTTGGTAGCAGAGCAGATATGGAACTTAATTTGACCTTGGTTATATTTCAGTGAGAGAGCTAGCACATTGTTTTGCCAAAGTGGATTGTAATAGTGAAGGGAAAAAGGACAGAAGAGTCAAGCTTCTTGATTTTGAGCGACTTGGTGAATGGAATTTTCATGTTCTGAACTGAGGACAACTCTGAAAAAAAAAATCAGAGTACACCTTAAGACTTCAGTTTGTGATAGTCTGAATTTTGGTTTGCAATCTGCTACAAACCAAAAGATTAGCATTCATACCCACCCAACAGCTCTGCAAAAGAAAAGGCATAGTGATTGCCTTCAGCAAAAATTACAACCAACAATATAGGAGATCCCAGAAACAGTGGGAGAAATATGTGGAACAAAACTCAAAATCATAAAAAAAAAAAAAGACCAGGTTTAGTGCTCTGATAGAACCTGGTGAGACCCCTGACTCCTGAGACTATGTTGTTGTTGTTGTTATGTGCCGTCGAGTCAGCCCTGACTCATAGCAACCCCTCCTTGGGTTTCCGAGGCAGTATCACTACGGAAGTAGGATTGCCCAACCTTCCTTCCGAGGAGTGGCTGGTGGGTTTGAACCGCCAGCCTTCTGGTTAGCAGTCAAGTGCCTTAGCCACTATGCTACCAGAGCTATGGCCCCTAGTTACTCTTTGGACCTGCAATTGAACTTATTCTTGTGGCTTCTAGCCAAACAGTTGACCAGCATATAAGGTGAACATTTACACCAGGTGAGTACAGTCCTTAGAGCAATTCAATCATGGCAGATAAAAGGGCATTATTACACAGGGAGATAGCTGAGAGGGAAGGAATGCATAGGAAAGAAGGACACAAGGAGGAAATGGGAAGAGAGCTGTTACTTTATGGGGATTGCAATCAATGTCGTGAAACAAGATATATATGAACTGTTACATGGAAAGTGAATCTGGTCTATAAACTTTCACCCAAATCACAATAAAAAAGGAAGAAAAAAATTACAGTCAAGAAAATCTTATGAAGCAGTTCTTCTCTGTAACATATAAAATTGCCATAAATTAGGGACTGACTCCACAGCAGCTAACAATGACATTATAAATTCAAGTGTAGAGATTGAACGAGTCTGCATTTCATAGTAAATGGTCTAAAGATGATTGTTAAAGCAACTGGATTTGAAGTAAAAATAGAAAAGAAAAATATGAAAATTGAATCTTATGAGTCTGCGATATTGAGCAGATATGAAGATGAAAAAGATCCACCAATAGAGACTGAGAAAGAACAGCTAGAAATATTATCCTGGAGGCTAAATGAATAAAGTATTTCAAGAAGTAATCAACCATGGGCTTTGCTTTTATGAGATCAAATAAGATGGGGATTAAAAACAAGCCAGTGGATTTGGCAACATGAGTTCATTGGTCACAATAACAAGAGATTTAGTTGATTACTGGGAGCAAATTCTGACTGGAGCAAGTTCAAGGAGAAATAAAGGAAATAAAATAGACACAGTGAGTATATACAATACTTTTTGAGAATTCTGGTCTTTATATAAGCAAAAAAATGGGGTGCTATTTGGAGAGACATGTGAGGTCAAGAGCTTTTTTTTTTTTTTTTAATACTATATCATGTTCGTATGGTGAGACAAATCAAGTGAAAAATAAATCCTACAGGAAGTAAAAGGAACAAATATTGGAGCAAAATTCTAGAATGTACTAGACAGAATGAGATCTATTGCAGAAAGGGAGAGAAAATCCTTAGATTAGAATATGAAGTGTAATGCATACCAACTGAAGTAAGGCAAGTTATGTGGTCCCAGATACAGGAACAATTATTTAAATCTTATGAATGTATACGCATTTGCTTTTTTTTCCCCTTTTCTCAGTGAAAAAATATGAAATAATGATATCAGTAGAGAATGAAGAGGTGGAAGATTGTTAAATATTTGAAAAGTGAAAAATACATAAAATATTTGTATCAGTAAGTGAGAGTGCATGAACATGGAAAATATGAGAGGATTTCCTGACAGCCCTGATAACCCATTTAAGGTTTCTGGTCATTAATTACAAGTGAGATCAGCCAGACTGAAAAGTTGTTTTACTCCAGTCATATTATAGGTAATAAATAGGTTAAGAGTTTATATTAATCTGTGTGGAGGTTTTGCCAAGTTAATATTACTGAAGGGAGAAGGGAAAGAGGAGCAATAAAATTGAGAGTGATGACCGTGATTGATCTAATGAAGCAAAGCCAGGAAAGAAAAAAATGTGGGGAAATAAATAACACAAAGATAAATATGACAATGTCAATGGGTTGAAGGTCCCAGTGGAGTAACAAAACAAGGAATGAGCTATAAAAAGAATAGTTTGACTGTGGAATGCTTGAAATTGAATTATAAAGGGAATGCAGTCATTGCAAATGGCAGTAGCATTGATATAAACATAGCAATGGGTAGTTGATATGGAATAGAAAACAAGGCTATTGTAGGTAAGGAGATGTAGAATATTGGAATCACCAAATATAATGACAAAAATGGTGATGGAGGAGAAAGTTAAGCAATGAAATCTTCAGTTAACAAGTACAGTAATTACCAAGAGGACTTGGTAATTACTTCAGCAGATGACTGAAACCAGGAAGGTTATTGGGGATATTGTCTAACCTTGTTCACTTCAAAGAAGCTGGCATATGAGGAAAGTAGTAGGAGAAATTTTCTGTAAGCAGTAAGGAAGAGCAAGAAGGACATCTATTCAACCTCCAAGTCAGATAGCATGTGCAATGGGAGAGAAAATACAGGCCTTCATTTGAAAACACTACAAGGATGAGCAGAGTTCTCAAAGGAGAGAGGGCTTTTAATCAGAGCAAGAAGAAAAAGTATCCTAAAGAAAAGAGCCTGAAGATGCAGAGGGCTTTCTAATGACAGAACCTGAGTTTTGAAAGAAGGATTTGGTGTGTGAAGATTGGATATGAGATTGGATCAGACCAGAGGTTTTAAAAAGCTATATGGGGGGTTGAGAGTCTGGACAATGAAAGATAGACCTTGAATCTGATGTTTCTAAAGTCAAGAGCATGATGTGCAAAGACCTGCTTAACTCATGTAAAGAGATAAATAAGCAGTTTAAATATATATTCCAATGATGACTGATTTTAGTCACTCTGGTATGGTGAGACAAGAAGGACTAGTGAGATTTGCACAGGAGAAAGCAATAGTCTTGCCAAGAGTGATGCATTACAAGAAGGGATGATTTTTTTAAGATAGTCCTCTCCCTTAATGTATGTATCTTTGACATAACTATTTTCTCAAAACCAACATGACCACTAATAAAAATTTAAAATTAACATACATCCCTACCAAAAGTGTTCTGCTAAATAAAATGATCATGTTGTTTTTGCCGGGAGCAGGCAAGTGGATTCTGACTCATATCGACCCTATGTATAACAGAATAAAATACTTCTCAGTCCTGCACCAACCTCACAATCATTCCTATGTTTGAACTCATTACTGCAGCCACTGAGTCTATCCATCTCATTGAGGTCTTTCTCTTTTTTGCTGCTGTTGTTGTTGTTGTTGTTGTTAAGGGCCGTCAAGTCATTTCCAACTCATAGCGACCCCATGCACAGCAGAACAAAACACTGCCCAATCCCGTGCCAGCCCCACAATCCCTGCTATACTTGAGCCCATCATC
>NW_006921871.1:4287811-4300899 GCF_000298275.1 Orycteropus afer afer | reverse complement strand
CAGAGGCTCAGCCTCAAAACTCAAGTCTACATGTCACCACAGTAGGACAAACTGACAGACAAGTTTGTCTTGCTGTTGGAGACCTCTCGTATCACCCCCTCATGGGTCCCTGTGGCTGACTGTACCTCTGTCTGACTTCCTGGCTTTTATCCCCTTTCTCCTGCTTTCCTGTCTTGCTGCTTTGGGTGGGCCTGAGTTTCCTCTCCTCACCTAATCCCTTTGGCTGAATGCTCTTCTCTCTGGCTTCCTGGCTTTTAATCCCCTTTCTCCTGCTCTTCCCATCTGCTACTTTGAGCATCCCTGAGTTGTCTCTCCTCACCTGTAACCCTGGGGCTTATCTTCAAAGTAGATTTGTTCATTCTTTTGGCAGTTAATGGTACTTTCAGTGTTCTTTGCCAGCACCACAACTCAAAAGCATCAACTCTTCCTCAGTCTTCCTTGTTTGTTGTCCAGCTCCCACATTCATATGAGGTGATCAAAAATATCATGGCTTGGGGTAGGCACACCTTAGTCTTTAAGGAGATTTCTTTGCTCTTCAGAACTACAAGAATTTCACAGCACATTTCCCCACTGCAATATTTCATGTGATGTCTTGACTGTTGCTTCCATTGGTGTTGATTGTAGGGCCAAGTAATATGAAATCTTTGACAACTTCTATCTTTTCTTCATTTATTGTGATGCCACTTACTAGTCCTATTGTGAGGTTTTTTGTTTTCTTTATATTGAGGTTTAATCCATACTGCAGACCGTAGTCTTCAATGTTCATCAGTATTTTAAGTCATCCTCACTTTCAGTGAGCAAAGTTGTATTGTCTGCATAATGCAGATTGTTAATGAGTCTTCCTTCAATCCTGATGGCACATTCTTAGTCATATAGTCCAGCTTCTCAGATTATTTGTTCAGCATACAGATTAAATAAGTATGGTAAAAGGACACAACCTTGATGCACTCCCTTACTTATTTTAAAACATGCAGTGTCCACTTGTTCTATTCTAGTGACAGACTCCTAGTCTATGTACAAGTTTCTCATAAGCACAGTTAAGTGTTCTGGGATTCCCATTCTCCTTGATGCTATCCAAAATTTGTTATGATCCACACAATCAAAAGCTTTAGTATAGTCAATAAAACACAAGTAAACATCTTTCTGTTTTTTTTTTTTTTTTCCCTGCTTTGATCTATGATCCATCTGACATCAGCAATGATATCTCTCATTCCACATCCCCTTCTGTCTTCTGAATCTGTTTTGCATTTCTGGAAGTTCTCTGTTAATATACTGCTGCAACCATTTTTGAATTATCTTCAGTAAGATTTTACTTGCGTATAATATTAATGCTGTTTAATAATTTCCACATTCTGTGGGATCATCTTTCTTTGGAATGGGCACAAATATGGATCTCTTCTAGTTAGATGGCCAGCTAGTTGTCTTACAACTTTCTTGGTATGGACAAGTGAGTGCCTCCACCACGACATCCATTTGTTGAAACATCTCAATAGGTATTCTGTCAATTTCTGGAGCCTTGTTTTTTGCTGATTGCTGCAGTGCAGCTTCAACTTCTTCCTTTAATATCATTGGTACTTGATCATATACCACCTTCTGAAATGGGTGAACATAGACCAGTTCTTTTTGGTATGGTGACTCTGTGTATTCCTTCCATCTCTTTTGATGTTTCCTGCATCATTCAGTATTTTGCCCATGGAATCTTTCAATATTGCAACTCAAGGGTTGAATTTTTTCTTCAGTTCTTTCAGTTTGAGAAATGCCAAGCATGTTCTTCTTTTAGTTTTCTAACTCCAGGTCTTTGCACATTTCATTATAGTAATTGACTGTCTTCTCAACCTGTTCTTTGAAATCTTCTGTTCAGGTCTTTTATCTTTTCATTTCATCAGTCTTTCATCTGGTGAAGTCCATGTGTATAGCCAACATTTGTGTTGTTGAAAAGGGCATTTGCAATGAATAAGTCATTGGTCTTGCAAAATTCTATCATGCTATCTCCAGCATTGTTTCTATCACCAAAGTCATACTTTCCAACTACCAGTGATTCTTCTTTGTTTCCAACTTTTGCATTCCAGTCACCAGTGATAATCAACACATCTTGATTGCATGTTTGGTCATTTTCAGACAGCAGAAGTTGGTAAAAATTTTCAATTTCCTCATCTTTGGCTTTGGTGGTTGATGCATAAATTTGAATAGCAGTATTAACTGGTCTTCCTTGTAGGTGTATGGATATTATCCTATCACTGATAGCATTCTACTTCAAGATAGATATTGAAACATTCTTTGTGACCATGAATGCCACTCCATTCCTCTTCAATTTTTTATTCCTGGCATAGCAGGTCTGATTCAAAATGGCCAAAGCAGTCCATTTTAGCTCACTAAAGCCTAGGATATCAATTTTTATGCTATCTATTTTATTTTTGACCACTTCCAATTTTCCTAGATTCATACTTTGTACATTCTATGTTCCAATTATTAATGAATGTTTGCAGCTGTGTCTTCTCATTTTGAGTCCTGCCACATCAGCAAATGGAGGTCCTGAAAACTTTACTCCATCCACATCATTAAAGTTTGCTCTACTCTGAGGAGGCAACTCTTTCTGTCATATTTTGAGTGCCTTCTGACCTGAAGCATTCATTTTCTGGCACTATATCACACAATGTTTCAGGGCTATTCATAAAGTTTTCCAGTATATATCAGACAGTGTTTCATTGCTATTCATAAGTTTTTCACTGGCCATTCAAGTTGATGGCCCCCTCCTTCTTCCCAGTCTGTCTTCGTTTAGAAGTTCCGCTGAAACTTGTCTGCCATGGATGACCCTGCTACTATTTGAAATACTGGTGGCATTATCTCCAGTCTCACAACAATATGCACGCCACCATAGTATGACAAACTGACACAAGAGTAGTAGCAGTCTGTTAGTTTAGATAATTAATGTGTCTATAGAAATCTGTCCATTTCTTTTAGGTTTTCAAATTTTTTTGAGTACACTTCTCCATGAAGATAGTCCAGTCTTCCTTACAAGGAGTGGCTTATGGGTTTGAACCACCAATCTTCTGGTTAACAGTCAAATGCCTTAGGCACTATGCCACCAGAGCTCCCATAGTTCTCATAGTATACTAATATTTTCCTTTTTATTTCAATTGGTTCTGTTCTGATGTCACCCATTGCACTTATTCATGTTATTTGTATTTTCTTCCTTTCCTTTCTTAAGTTTGCCAGTGGTCTGTCAATTTTATTAATTTTTCAAAGAACCAGCTTTTAGTCTTGTTGATTTTTCTTATTGTCTTTCTATTTTCTGCTGTATTTTATTTCTGCTGAAGTCTTTATTACTTCTTTTCTTCTGGTGACTGTACACTTTTTTTTTTTTTTTTGGTTTGTTTGCTTCTCTTTTTCTAATTGTTGGAGGTGTTGGGTGAAAGTGTTGATTTTGGCTCTTTCTCCCTTTTTGATGTGTGCATTTATTACTATCAATTACCCTCTTGTCACTGTTTTTGCTGTGTCCCAAAGATTTTAATATGTTTTGTTTTCATTCTCATTTGATTCAAGGAATTTTTCATTTTTGTTTTGTGTTTCTTTTACTACCCAGTAGTTTTTATGGAGGCTGTTATTCATTTTCCATGTGCTTGCTCTTTTTCTGTTGATCTTCCTGTTGTTGATTTCTAATGTTATAGCATTATCATCTGGGAAGATATTTTGTACTATTTCAACATTTTAAAATTTATTCAGGCTTTCTTTGTGGCTTAACATATGGTCAATCCAGGAGAATGTTCCATGTGTGCTGGTAAAGAAAGTATATTTTGTTGTTTTGGGGTCAAGTGTTCTGTATATGTCTACAACATCAATTTGGTTGATTGAATTGTTCAGTTCTTCTCTGTATTTGTTGAGTTTCTTTCAAGTTGTTCCATCTTTTGATAATGAGACCTTTTGCAGAAGATATGTCCAATGTAATATAGCATTTGATTTCTTGATTGTTCCTTCTTGGGTGTTAAATGTGGATACAAGTCAAATAAAATTCTTAGCAACCTCAATTTTTTCTCCATTCATCATGATGTTGCTTATTGGTCCTGTTATTGTTTTCTTCATATAGAGTTGTAATCCATACAAAAAGTTTGTAGGCTTTGATCTTCATCAATAAATGCTTCAAATCATCTTCATTTTCAGAAGTAAAGTTGTGTCATCGGCATATTGGGAGTTGTTAATGAGTCCTCCTCCAATCCTGAATGTCACATTCTTCTTCACATAGTCAACTTCTCAAATTATTTGCAAGGTGTACGAATGGAATGTTGTTGTTGTTGTTAGGTATCGTCAAATCAGTCCTGACTCAGAAAGGCACATAAAACAGAAAAAAAACACTGCCCAGTCTTGTGCCATCCTCACAATCTTTGCTGAACTTGAACCCATCATTGTAGTCTCTGTGTCAATCCATCTTGTTGAAGGTATTCTCTCTTTTTCCCTGACTCTCTACTTTACTAAGCATAATATCCTTCTCTGGGGAATGGTTTCTCCTTAAAACTTGACAAAAGTTCAAGAGGCAAAATCTCACCACCTCATTTCTAAGGAGCAATCAGGCTGCATTTCATCCAAGACAGGTTTGTTTGTTCTTCTGACAGTTCATGTTATATTCAATATTCTTTGACACTTTCATAATACAGTCTCTGTGTTCTTTCTTATTTATAGTCCAGTTTTGCATGCATATGAGACAACTGAAAATACCATGACATGGAACAGGAGTATCTTAGTCTTCAGAGTGACATCTTTGCTCTTTAACACTTTAAAGGGACTGTTGCAGGAGATTTGCCCAACAGAATATGTCATTTCATTTCTTGATTGCTGCTTCTATTGGTTTTGTTTATGGGTCCAAATAAAAGGAGATCCTTGACAACTCCCTCCCCCCCATTTATCATGATGTTGCTTACTTGGACAGTTGTGAAGATTTTTGTTTTCTTTATATTTAGATGTAATCTATACTGATGACTGCAGTCCTTGACATTCATCATTAAGTGCTTCATGTCCTCTTTGCTTTCAGCAAGCAGTTGTGTCATCTGTCTATTTCAAGTTGTTAATGAGACTTCTCAAATCCTGTTGCCACATTCTTCTTCATATATTGCAACTTCTCAGATAATTCACTCAATATACAGAATAGAAACCTTGCTCAACTACAGTTGAATAAGTATGGTGAAAGGTTACAACCATGACATACTTTGCCTGATTTTAAACCATGCATTATCCCCTTGCTTTGTTTGAACAACTGCTTCTTATTTTATGTGTAGGCTCCACATGAGCACAATGAAGTGTTCTGGAATTCCTATTCTTCACAATGTTATCCATAATGTGTTATGATCCACACAGTTGAATGTCTTTGCATAGTCAACAAAACACAAGACAAGTAAGCATCTTTCTAGTATCCTCTGCTTTTAGCCAAGGTATATCTGAAATCTGCAATGATATCCCTCATTCCATGTCTTCTTCTGAATCCATCTTGAATTTCTCACAGTTGCCTGTCAGTGTACTGCTGCAACTGTCTTTGAAGTATTTTCAGCAAAATTTTTCTTATATGAGATATTAATGGTACTGTTAAATAATTTCCACATTCTACTGAACCACTTTTCTTTGTAACGGGCACAAATATAGATCTCTTACAGCCAGTGGCCAGGTAAGTATCTTTCTTCCAAATTTCTTGGCATAGATGAGTGAGCACTTCCAGCATCACAATGATTTGTTGAAACATCTCAGTAGCTATTCCATCACTTCCAGAAGCACTGTTTCTCACTAATGCTCCTTTCAATATCATTGGTTCTTGATCATATGCTACATCCTGAAATGGTTGACAGTTGACCTATTCTTTTTGGTTGTATAGTGACACTGTGTATCCTTTTTATTTTCTTTTGATGCTTCCTGAATTATGTAAATTGCCCAAAGAATCCTTTAATATTGCAACTCAAATTTTGAATTTTTTCTTCAATTATTTTACCTTGAGAAATGCCAACAATATTTCCCTTTTGGTTTGCTAACCCCAGTTCTAGGTACATTTCTCTATAATACTTTACTTTGTCTTCATACATAAAGCATATTACATTCTTTCCAAATATCAAATTAAAGAAACACTTTAATTCTTCTGTTTTGTTTCTAATTCTAGAATGACTGAAAGTAATAGATTACTTCACACTCATTCCCTCTATTGTTCTTTGGTTCTCTTTCTAAAATGATATCTATTTCATGTAATCTCATTGAAGTAATTTATCACCAAAATTAAATTCACTGGACATTGCCAAAGCATCTTAGCATCTGTTTATTCCTTTTTTTTTCTCCCTAACTTTGCTGTTCTTCTTTATTTCCACTCTTTCCCTTTGAAGATCGCAAACTTTTTGAGATTTTTCTGATCTTGCAACCTTATTTTAAAACATTACTCTTATAGTTATTCTAGCCTTTGTTTCTAATGTTACAAGTTTAAATTTAGCATCCTAATCAATTAAAAGCATCCAACCATCAAGTGGAAATACTTTAAAAAAAAAAAAAGTCAGGAGGTAAAGGGTTCACAACCAGGATATTGATGATTAAATAGAAAGCTTTGATCAAGGAGGACATTAATCTTTTTTGGAGGAGCATTCATATACTTAAAGACAGTTAATCATTTTAATATTGATGTTCTTAGGGAACAGGGTGCTCACTACATAGCAGTAGATATAGAAGGTTTTACTGAAGATTCTCCATCAAGCGTACAGATTTTCATTGATATATATATATATATATATTTAATTGTGATTTGGGTGAAAATTTACAGACAAAATTCATTTTCCATACAACAATAAATACACATTTTGTTCTATGAAATTGATTGCAATACCTATAATGTAACAGCTCTCTTTTCATTTCCTCACTGTGATTACCTTTTTCCCTGTGTTCTTCTTTCCTATGAATTCTTGCCCTCTGAGCTATCTCTCTGTGCAAATACTGCCTTCCTGACCTCTCATGTTTGATCTAAGTAGTATACCTCCTTGGTGTAAATGTTCACCTTATATGTCTGTTTTGCTATCTAGGTTTGCTATAACAGCCACAAATGTATACAAATATATGGCTTTAACAAGCAAAGATATATTCTCTTACAGTTTAGGAGGCTAGAAGTCTGAGTTCAAAGTGCTAGCTGCAGGGGCTCAGTGGGGCCTCATCAACTTTGGGCTTCAGTTCTGCTTTTGCTCCCAGCCCACTGAAGCTAGAGGCTTCTCTTAATTCAGGCAGCTGCTGGCTGCTGAAGCTGACAAACTCAAGGTCAACAAGTGAAAGTGCACAATCCCAAGAATGTTAAGCAATACAACAGGTCACTAGTTCAAGTCCTGAAACAGTCTCAAGATCAACAGGCAACATGGCAAGTTGCTGAATGAAAACATGGCTACAAGCAGGTTCCAAGTATGCCAAAAAGCTCAAGACCTTTCTCAAAGCATATTCTTATATACTGGAAACAGACCACATCCCTAAGGCAGCTACTCATCTGCTCACAGCACATTTCACCATAGAGTTGATTATCAGTCTCATCATGGGAAATAACTGCAACCAGCTACTCAGCCACTCAAAACCAGCTCCAGCCAAATTTACACATAACCTTAACTACCACAATGCCTATCTATTATTTGGCTAGAAGCCACATATGGGAGTGAATTCAATTTCAGGCCTGAAAGATCACTAGGGACCACAGTCTCAGAAGTTTCACTAATCTCTATCAGACAAGTCAGCCTGGTCTTTTTTTTTTTTTTTATGACTTTGAGTTTTGCTCCACAGTTTTCTCCCATTCTATACAGGATCTCCTGTAGTGACCCCTTTTCAAGTGGTTGACAATGGTAGCTGGACACCATCTAGTTCTTCTGGTCTCATGGTCATGTAGGTTGAGGTTCACATGGTCCACTTGTCCCTTGGGCTAATTGTTTCCATGTGCCTTTAGTTTTCTTCATTCTTCTTTGATCCACATGAGGAGAGACCAATTGTTGCACTTAGATGGATGGCTACTTGCTAGCTTTTAAGACCTCAGTTGCTACTCACCAAAGCAGGATGTAGAAAAATGTTTTTGTGCAGTATGTTACACCAGTAGAGCTTGATGTCCCCTATGACCATGAGCCTGAACCCACAGGTCCAATACCTTTTTCTCTCAGGGTGGATGGTGGTGGCTGAGAAGTTATCATAACTTTTCACCCTCTTAGTTCTGTTTATATGAACATTTTTACAGCACATACAAATGAATATGCAGACATATCATCTGCCAAACTTCAAACTTACATATGGTCATGAGTATATTTCCTTTTGGCTAGACATACCTGATCATTTAGCCTGTCTACCTGTGCATCTACCCATAGATTAATGTGTTTTGTTATAGTATTATTGATACTGCAGTATTGTGTATGTAAAAGTGTTTATCGTGTTTATCTTTGTTGTCTGTACATCTTTTCCCCTTCTCTGTGTCTTCCTTTCCCTCACTGGTATTGTGTTTGTCACTTGCTTTTGGTATATTGCATTTCCCTTCACCCAAATCAATATGTGCTTTTATCTAGCTAGCAATTTTCCCTCCCATCCTCTCCCACCCCTGATAACTGAGGAAAAAAAAAAAGTTTCCTTCTGTATATAAACTTTTCCTTGACTTTTTACAATAGTGGAATATTACAATATTTGTCCTTCTGTGATTGACTTATTTCATTCAGCATAACATCCTTCAAGTTTATCCACATTATGAAGTGGATGCTATATTATTTTTCAGTGCTGCATAACTACCTGGCCAACTAGAAGATATCCATATTTGTACCCATTCCAAACAAAGGTGATCCCACAGAGTGTGGAAATAATTGAACAATATCATTAATATTGCATGCAAGTAAAATCTTACTGAAAATAAATAAAAAATTGTTGCAGCAGTATATTGACAGACAGCTTCCAGAAATGCAAGCTGGATTCAGAAGAGGCTGTGGAACAAGGGATATCATTGCTGATGTCAGATGGATCTTGGCTCAAAGCAAAGAATACCAGAAAGACGTTACTTGTGTTTTACTGACTATGCAAAATCATTTGATTGTGTGGATCATAACAAATTGTGGATAACATTGAGAAGAATGAGAATTCCAGAACACTTAATTGTACTCATGAGGAACCTGTGCATATAGACCAGGAGGCTTTCATTTCTGCTGTATATACAATGTTAATGTCTTTTGCGTTGTATATACTGCTGTATATACAATGCAAAATGATCAAACAGTAGATAGTTCACTATTTTTGTAAATGTGAAATGTCAGATAACTAGATACTCGATAAGTGAGGAGTTGTTGTAATATGTTGTTGTTGTTGGGTGCCATCAAGTTGGTTCCAATTCATAGTGGCCCTATGCTCAACAAACAGAATGAAATACTGCTCAGTCCAGCTGCATCCTTACAATAGCTGCTATATTGAGATCATTTATAAGCATTGTGTAAATACATCTCAATGAGAGCCTTCCTCTTTTCTACTGACCCACCCTACTTTACAAATACAACATCTTTCTCCAAGGACTGGTCCCTCTTTATGATAACATGTCAAAGTATGTGAGATGAATTCTTGCCACACTCACTTGTAAGGAGCATTTAGGCTGTACTTCTACCAAGACATTTGTTTGTTTTTCCAGAAGTCCACAATATGTTCAACATTTTTCACCAACACCATAACTCAAATGCATCAATTCTTCTTCTGTCCTTGTTTGTTGTCCAGCTTCCATATGCATATGAGGCAACTGAAAATACCATAGCTTCAGTGAAGTGCACCTTAATCTTCATAGTGACATCTATAACTGTGCTTTCTAACACTTTAAGAAGTATTTTGAAGCAGTTATGCCCAATGAAATACATCACTGGATTTCCTGGCTACTGCTTCCATCAGTTGATTACAGATCCTAGTAAAATGAAGTCTTCAACAATTGCAACATTTTCTCCATTTATCATGATGTTGCTTATTAGTCCAGTTGTGATGTTTTCTTTTTCTTTTCTTTTTTTTTTTTTAAATGTTAAAGTGTAATCCATACTGAAGCCTGGAGTCTTTGATGTTTATCAGCATGTGCTTTAGATCTTCTTTGCTTTTAGCAAGCAAGGTTCTGTCATATGCATATCACGGTTTATTAATGAATCTTACTCCAGTCCTGATGATGTGTTCTCCATACAGTCTATCTTCTCAAATTATACACTAAGCATAACTATTGAATAAGTATGGTGAAGTAATACAACCTTGACACACGACTTTCCTGATTTTAAACCATGAAGTATTTCCTCGATCTGTTCAAACTTCTGCCTCTTGGTACAAGTCCAGGTTCTTCATGAGCACAATAAAGTGTTCTAGAATTCCTATTCTTTGCAATGTTATCCATAATTTTATTATTATTATCATCCACATAGTAAAATGTCTTTGCATAGTGAATGAAACACAGATAAATATCTTTCTGGAATTTTCTACTTTCAGCCAAGATCAACCTGATATCAGCAGTGATGGTCATCATTCCATGTCCTTTTCTGAATCCAGTTTGAGTTTCCAGCAGTTCTCTGTCAAAGTACAGCTAAAACTGTTTTTGAAGTGTCTTCAACAAAATTTTACATGTGTGTGTGATATTAATGATATCACTTGATAATTTAAGCTTTGTGTTTTATCTTTGAAATGTGTTTTATTCTTTGAAATTGGCACACATTTTGATCTCTTCCAGTTCTTTTGCCAGATAGTTGTCTTCTACATTTCTTGGAGTAGATGAGTGAGCACTTCCAGCATTGCATTGTTTGCTGAAATATCTCAATCGGTATTCTGTCAGTTCCTGTAGCCTTATTTTTCAGCAGTGTGTTCAGTAAAGGGATTTCTTCCTTCAATATCATTGGTTCTTGATCATAGTTTGATTGTCAACCTATTTTTTTTTTTTTTTTTGGAACAGTGACTCTATACTTGATGTGACTTCCATCTTCTCTTTATGCTTTGTGCATCACTATATATTTTGCCCATAGAATCTTTCAATATTGCAACCTGAGGCTTGAGATATTCTTCCACCACCATTTGTCATGCTGTTATGCTCTAAGCCATGTCACCAAAATTCCAAATATTAGCAGGGTCACCCATGGTGGACAGGTTTCAACAGAGCTTCTAGACAAAGACAGACTAGGAAGGAGGATCTGGGAATCTACTTCTAAAAAAATGACTAGTGAAAAACTTATGAATAGCTGTAGAATATTGCCTGATACAGTGCCAGAAAATGAGTCCCTCAGTTTGGAAGGCACTCAAAATACAACTGAGGAAGAGTTGCTTCCTCAAAATAATCAACCTTAATGACATGGATGGAGTAAAGCTTTGGGGACTTTCATTTACTGATATGGTATGACTCACATTGAGAAGGGCTATAAACACCTATCCATTATTATTGGAACATGGAATGCACAAAATGTGAATGTGGGAAAAATGGAAGTCATCAAAAGTGAAATGGAACACATAAAGATCAATACCTTAGGGATTAGTGAATTGATATGGCCTGATATTGGCCATTTTGAATCAGCCAATCATATGTGGTTCTACTATGCAGGCATGGAAAAATTGAAAAGGTATGACTTTACATTTATCATAAAAAAAAAAAAAAAAAAACTCAAGATATATCCTGAAGTGTAATTCTGTTAGTGATAGGATAATATCCATATGCTTACAAGGAAGGTAAGTTAATATGGCTATTATTCAAATTTACCCATCAACCATTGTGTGAGACTGGGTTCTCTAGAGAAACAAAAAACAGCAAAGCTTATATATATATAAAGAGAGAGAGAGATTTATCTTAGGAAAATGGCTCACAAACGATAGAAGCCGGCAACTCCAAAGTCCCTGGAGCAAACGTCAGGCTGGAGGCTTTTCCTAGCTTCCGCAACCACAGGGGCCAAGAAGCTCAAGGCTGGCAGGCAGTACACTGGCTGTTGACTCCAACAAATGACGAATCCAAGATCTCCAGGCCAAATGATGAACTGCGGTGAACTGCTCACTCACAGAGAGTTGTAGGCAGCACAACAGAACCCCAATCCACAGAAGAATGTCTCTCTTCCCAGGATGTCCCTGGATATCTTGGAAGCAGGCCATACCCCTAGGGAAACTCCCCTTGAACAGATTGGCCACTCAGAACACAGTCATCTGATCCCATCATGGGAACAACCACACAGAACTGAAGTCCAGCCAAGGTGACACACAGCTCCAACTATCACAACTGTTAATTCCAAACATAAAGAAATTGAAGATTTTTACCAATTTCTATACTCTGAAATTGATAAAACATGCAATAAAGATGCATTGTTAATTATTGGTGATTGGAATTTGAAAATTGAAAATAAAGAAAGGATTAGTAGTTGGAAAATGTAGCCTTGGTGGTAGAAATGACACCAGAGATTGCATGATATGATTTTGCATGATCAACAACTTACTCATTATAAATACCTTTTCAACAACATAAATAGCAACTATACATGTGGACTTTGCCAAAACAAATATGCAAGAATTAAATGAGTACATCTGTGGAAAGAGATGATAGAGAAGTTCAATATCATTAATTATAAGCAGGCTGGGGCTGACTGAAGAACAGACCATCAATTGCTTATATACAAATTCAAGCTGAAACTGAGAAAAATTAAAATGTGTTAACAACAGCCAAAGTATGACCTTGAATATATCCAACCCAAATTTGGAGACTATTTCAAGAACAAGTGTGACACATCGAACACTAATGACTGAAGACCAGACAAGTTGTGAAATTACATGAAGGACATCATACATGAAGAAAGCAAAAGGTCATTAAAAAGACAGGAAAGAAAGAAAAGACCAAAATGGATATCAGAAGAGACTCTGAAACTTGCTCTTGAATGGAGAGTAGCTAAAGCTGAAGGAAGTAGTTAAGTAAAATACTGAATAGAACCCATACCTGTGGTTTCCAGCCAAACAAAAGACAGATATATGAGTTGAACATTTACCTGAGGTAGATACACTCCTTGAGAGAACAATCATGGGAGAAAGAAGGGCTGCTTATGCACAGGGAGACAGCTCAGGGGGCAGGAGTGCATGGAGGGATGGACACTGGGAAGAGGTAA
>NW_006921871.1:4273439-4287686 GCF_000298275.1 Orycteropus afer afer | reverse complement strand
AAAAAAAAAAAAAAAGAAAGTAAAATATTGAGTAGAAGAGCTCATCTTGAGAAGACAAAGTCAATTATTACAATGAAATGTGAATAAACCTGAAGCTAGAAAGCAAAAAGGGAAGAATATGCTCAGAATTTCTCAAGCTGAAAGAATTAAAGAAAAAATTCAAGCCTCAAGTTACAATATTGAAGGTTTAATATAAAGTAATGTTGTTTGATACAACTACTCTTCACTTAGCCATATGGTTAGATTCCAAAGATCAAGTTATGTGATACCAGCATTATGCAAAAATAGAGGTTACCATATTAAATCACAAAATTTAGGATGACTACATCATTGTGTAATTGTCTAATTGCAACATTAAATAAATGCCAGATTAGATCACTACATAACTGCCAAACTACTGAGAATCATGGTCCAGTCAATTTGACAGTTAACATAACCATCACAGCCAGCATTACTCTCACCTAGCACCCCAGCATTCATTACTGCCAGATGTACATTATCAACATGCACAATAGTTGTATGGTAGATTTTTTTTCTATTGTCCTAAGTGTGGTGTGTCGGATAACAAGATAGTTTATAAATGAAGAGTAGGTGTACTATAGACTGGTTTTAGTTTGTGCTCAACATTTTATATATGCACTTTTTTTATCCTTAAATTGATGATACCATATTGCTTTATTACATTCATTTGTCTGAAGAAGAAACTGAGATTCAGAGAGGAAAATGACTTGCATAAAATCAAACATTCAGGATTTAAATCTAATGTACTTCACTCCAAGGCATTTTTTTTTATCTTTGCTTCTTCTGCAATTTTCTAATATTAATATATTAAATAGCAAAATGACACTTCACCAAGTCATGCGCCTGGAATAAGAAATTTTACATAAAACAAAGTGAACCTCTTTATTGAATGAAGAAATATAGAACAGAAAAATGCATAGTCATGGATGTCTCATGGTGAATTCATATTTTTTTTCAAAATTGCTATACAGTTAGTAATTGGAAAACCAGTCATTTCCCAGATACCTTATAAGAAAGAATTCAGCCCTATGCAATTTTTTTTCTATTCTTTATTGCAGAGTTATACTACTATATAAATAGGGTTTCTAATGGACTTGCTGGCAGCCCCTTAAGCCATTCAGCAAATGCTACAATAATCAATTTGTATTCCAGGTTGCTTTAATCACTTTTCAAAATTTCTGTGTTTGCTCTGTGTGACAAGGCTTGCTTTTCAGCTGAATGCACAACAAAAGACTTGCATGCAATCTTATTTATCCTTAGCCTCTCAGCTCTTCTATGTTTATCTGTGTATACACCTATATATCCACCAGCCACTCCTCAGAAGGAAGACAGGGCAATCTACTTCCGTAGTGATACTGCCTAGGAAACCCAAGGAGGGGTCGTTATGAGTCAGGTCTGACTCGATGACACATAACAATAACAACAAATACACACACACACAGATACACACGTATGCATGTATATATGGGTGTTGTTGTTATGTGCCATCGAGTCGGACCTGACTCATAGCGACCCCTCCTTGGGTTTCCGAGGCTGTATCACTAAGGAAGTAGATTGCCCAATCTTCCTTCCAAGGAGTGGCTGGTGGGTTTGAACTGCCAGCCTTCTGGTTAGCAGTCAAGTGCCTTAGGCACTATGCTACCAGAGCTTATATATACATGTTGTTGGTGTTGTTGGTGTTGTTGTGTGCCATCAAGTTGGACCCGACTCATAGTGACCTCTCTTTGGGTTTCCAAGGCAGTATCACTATGGAAGTAGATTGCCCCATCTTACTTCCAAGGACATATATATATATATGATCTCAGATATATAAAATCAAATTAACCAGTTGTCTTAGCGTAGATCCTGACTCATGGTGACCACATATATGTCAGGGTATACCTGTGCTCTATGGTGTTTTCAATGGTTGCTTTTTCAGAAGTAGATAATCATATCCATTCCTTCATTCACTTTTTTCTTCACTATTGCACAACTATTATGTTCCAAGTGTTGTGTCAATGCCTGAAGATATATGAATACAAAAAACAGTTTTGACTTCACGGAGCTTACCATGTAATGGGATGATAGTCAAAAATTTTAAAATGAAGCAATTAAATTAAAGAATTAAAAATTTTGATTAAGTGCTATCAAAGAAAGAAGGGGTTTACCTTATTTGGTATTGTCTTATTTTTTGGTAAGGTGATTAAGAAACATCTAAGTATAATGCTAAAGATATTAAGCCTATATTCTTCAAACTCTTTTCCACATTATCAGGATATTATCCTGTTAACCCTGCTGATAATGGCTTCATACCTCTTTTGTAAGAATAGGGTAGCTTCATCACATGGCCACCAAATGCCACTAGGCAGGCTGGAATTTTAAAGCAGAGGATCAGAATTAAGCACTGTGGCAATTAGCAATATATCTAGGTTAATTTTCTCTCTCTTTCCTTGCTCCATTTTTCTTCCTCACTATTACCTTATTTTCCTCCCTCCTAAAAGATCATTTTTGTATTCTGCTTCTTCATGCACTTGGATTTCAGTTTTAGGACCAGTTGCTCCTTCCTATCTCCATGCATTTGCTTAGACTTTCCTTCCTACTTCATTTATCTCAGCCCAATTTTCCTTCTGTGTGCGTGGCAATTAACCAAAAGGTTGGTGGTTTGAGACTACCCAAAGCACTTTCAAATAAAGGTATATTAATCTATTTTTTAAAATAAACCATTGAAAATTCTATAGAGTACAGTTCTACTGCAAAAAACATGAGGTTGCCATGAATTTGAATTGACTGGATGGCAACCAACACCATCTCCTTTCCCTCAAAGGTAAATTTACTGGGTGGTTCACCCAAAAAAAATGGCAAAGCAGACTTACAATTTATTCATTCATCCATTCATTCATTCAACACATATATGTTACCACCATGCAATGTACTAGATTCAAAGAAAATAATTATGAATAAGAGTAATCCAGGCAGTCCCAGGTTAGGAACATCTGATTTATGACTTGTGGACAGCTCCTACTTGCCCTTCAATTTCAGGGCTTCGAACCAGTGCTGTCATGACCAATGAAGTGAAACAGAAACAGACCCAAATTTTCACAATGTGCATTATTTGTCATACTAAGTAACCAGGACAACAAAACCTATGAGTCTACTGAAATGGAAGACTCAGAATAGGTCCTTTCAGGAGCCTCATGCATGAGATTGGACTATAGGCAGGACTGTAGAGAGCCATGCATATTCAAACTCGTGCAGTCAGCCACCATCTTTGAGCAGGATTCCACAATCTTTAAAGCCTTGTTTTAATGTTGTATAAATTTACCTTGGAAATAATTGAGCCAACCCCTACTCGCCATACATTCTTCATCACAATCATCTCTTGCTGCAGTTGCAGCTTTTTAATCACTGAAAATTCTTAGAATCTAATATTGTATTAAAAACAGAAAGCTAAATAAATCCATTGCCTTAGAGTCAATTCCAACTCATAGTGACCCTGTAGCATGACAGTAAGGCTAAATAAATAAGAAACGTATACACTTGTTCTGACTGATTTACAAATTCTTTTTCTTTTTTTTAAATTGTGCTTCAGGTGCAAATTTACAGAAGAGAATTTTAAAATATGGAACGCTTCATGAATTTGTGTGTCATCCTTGCACAGGGGCCACGCTAATCTTCTCTATATCATTTCAATTTTAGTGTATGTGCTGCTGAATCAAGGGCTGATCTACAAATTCATAAAGGCACAGTCAGGACCAGATCTCATTTGTAAATTGGAGACTGCCTGTACCATGAAAATAATTTATAAAGAAGTTGATGAGAAACACTCAAATAGGTACTTACTGAATTCAGTGTAGGAAATCACATTTTGTATGACCTAAGCAACTTGTCATGGGAAATAATTAGGGTTTTTGTTGTTGTCATTGTGTTGTTTGAATGGTGTGCATTTCAACAAATGGCTCATCTGTTTTTTAATAAAACATACCAACAGAAACAAACTACTATATTAACTTGTGATTACTATGAATTTAAACATATTTATCTCACCAAATAAATAGCCATTAGAGGGTTGTGAAATATACTTAATGAATTATATCTAGAAATTTTTTTTAAAGAATGAAATAGAAAGAACAGAATGGAAGATATCATATCACATTGCATTGTCAAGTGATAATTTTTCTTCATGACTGGATAATATGCACAATCATGCACTTGTTTGCAATGTAGAATTATTTTTTTCATGTGAGTCACAGCTGATAAAGTTTTAAAGCTTCTGTATTAATGGCTGCAAGGTCTCAAGATGGCACCCTGACTGGCAGTTAGATGAACTTTCTTTAAAAAGAATTAACTGAGAGGCCATTCATTTAACCTTTTTATTCGTCAGCTTCTTGATCTATGAAAGACATATTGTAGGCTGTATTACCTGCCAAACATTAAAGTCACTGCTCAAACAAAAATTTCCTCTACTCAGATTAATTTTAAAAAGAATTGTCAGCTAAACTTCCAGGTAAAGAATAATCTTTTCCTTGTTTGTTTATTGTTGAAGCAGATTGCACACAATGATGTCATCTAGTGATGACTTTGTGCTCTCCTGCCTTATTGATGAGTTAGAAGAAATTGTCAGTTGTTCCACAGGGAAGAATCTTGTTTTTCTGATATATCCATAGTGCTTACTACAGCCTCTAGCATTTTGTTGCTGTTGTTAGGTATCACTGAGTTGTTTTTAACTCAAAGTGACTCCATGTGACAGGGTAAAACTGACCCAGGGGTTTTCTAGGCTGCAATCTTTATAGATGAGTATGGCCAGGTCTTTCTTCCTGCAGAACCACTGGGTGGATTTGAACCACCAGCCTTAAGGTTAGCAACCAAATACTTAACTGCTACCATTTAGTAAGCAGACTACCTCGTAAGTAGTAATAAATCATTGTTGAATGAAAAACTCATTCAATCAGCTCATTGATTTTGAACAGTGCTAAAAAATATTCTAAAATTCCTTAAACACTTTCTTTACAATCTACTGTAAATGTCATTTTGCTTGGATTTCAAATAGAACAGCAGGGAGGGTTGAACTAATGAGGTTTCAGTGTACATATTATGCATCAGACATGTAGAGACAATGTAAAAGACCCAACACAAAAATCATGTGACTGCATAAGATAGAGCTCTTAGGGATACAATAGGCAAGCAATAAATGTTTGTTGATTTGATTTTGATTTGACAGATGAATAGAGCAAGTAAAAATTCTAATTTAATATTGCATTTACATTATTTCCCCCAGAGAGAACATGTCTCCAGTTTCACTATGCATATGAATTTAAGGGCCAACATATTTGAATTTTTAACTAGTTTTTAATAGCCAATTTATAAACAACCATACTAAAAAACTTTAAAATATTGCCCTAGAATTAAAAAGAAAAATAATATATTATCAAGATTTTCAACCTCATTCCTAAATAAGTTCCCTAATTATGAGTCTTTTGCTTAAGCCAGATAATTAGCTTTTTCTAGCAACCCAGCGAGAATGCTAAGTAGGAGTAGCAAACTCTAATTTTGTGATTTCCAGTGGATGATAAGATATTTGCTCTGCTACTTCTTCATCCGAAATTAAAAGAAATGGATCCCCAAACCCTGACCCTTAATTGGAGATGAATGTGACTGACCCACTTTATGTAGAAGCCATTTACCATGCTGGTCTAGAGCAGACTGAAAGAGACACAATATCATATTTGGTAGTAATCATGAGGAATATTTAATGTAAAAGGTAAAATCAGATATGCATTATTTCCTAAGGGGAAAAAATAATACATGCAGAAAGACCATTTTCTGACCTAGAATATTTTATTCAGCCAAAAATATATGTGTCTTGCTTTCTATTTGTAGCTGAGTAATGCATATGTTATTTTATTGGTTAGTCCTAAGAGATACGACAGGGAATTTTAAATAAATAGTCCAGTTTTACATGATTTTTTTCTCAAATAATAGGAAAATTAAGATAAATTAAAAGTGTTGAAAAATGAGTCTTGAGAGATGGACTGGCTGGGCAGTAAGATATAGCTTAGTCGTATATCTAAAATCTCACTAAACTATATACCAACTTTCCAGGCAAAAAATGTTGAGAAAGAAAGGAAAAATATAAGGAAAAAGCAACTCCCTAAACTTACCCTTTAGATAAATATATTCATTTTCTCTACACTGTTCCAGCTCCAGCAATCTAGAAGGGGGAGATATTGAGAATTAAGGCCAGGAAGGTCAAGTTCAAAGACATTTATTAGGCTAAGCATCACAATCTTTATATTTAGAGTTCCTCTGATTTTTAGTCAAGAGGGACAAGACATCATGCTTGGTAGAGGATCAGCGAAAAAGAGGAAGACCTTCAACAAGTCGGATTCACACAGTGGCTACAACAATGTGCTCAAACATAGCAACAATTGAGATGATAGTGCAGAAACAAGCAGTATTTCATTGTGTTATACATAGTGTTACTAAGAGTCAGTTCCAATTTGATGGCACAGCAACCACTGTCTTTTTGACTTACTTCTCTGGCTAAGGTAAGAAGGGCAGGGTTTGCATTGACCTAGAAGCTACCCAAGCTGTAGATTATGGGGTTGTCTGTGTTCAGTGACCTCCTTTCCAGGCATTACAGAGAAGCAACTTTCATTCTTTAGTATGGTTTTCTTACACCTGCCTTTGGGGTATGAAGTGAAGCCCAGCATCCCTAGACCAAATAATGCACAAGATTTGGTATAGGAGCATAATGGTAGAAAGAACAATAGCTTTGCATTGGCCTTGCCTTTGGCTCTGCCCATTTTTCTAAGTGGCAGTCAGAGGGGCAACTGTGGACAAGATGTGCATATTCAGGATCTGGGTTCTCGGCCAGATATTGTCTCCACCCAAATAGAGAACCAACCATTCTCTCTGTCTATTTCCTGCAAAACAGCTAGCAGCTCTGACAATCTGCTTCCCCTGAGACTATACTCTAAACTTTTCACTCAGGGTGCTGTGCATTAGAGACTGTTTATCCCTTCAATAAAACTCTCTGCTTTCATTTTAACAGATATTCTTCCATCAAACTGTGTCTGTCAAGAATACTATCTTGTTCTCTGATTCTTTTTTTCTTAGCATCCCATTTGTTGTCATTGCAATTTTTTTTTTCCTTGGATAAAGCATCTTCTGAACATTCCCAAAAGATAAAAATTAAGCTTTGTGATTTTCATCTTCTTTGTGTAATTGATTGTCTTTTTTCCTTTGAGGCCAATTGCTTGGTTTATCCTAATCATTTTCCTCTTTTATGTTATACCATTTTATATACCAGAGATCTTCAGTTACCCATTCATATTTAGGAATGGGGACCTGAGTCAGTTTTTCCCAACAACTGGAGTGGATTTCCTTTTGTACTGTTTTTGAAGTTCTGCTTTTTCATCAGGCTTTCTGCAAACTCTAAAAATAGGAGGAAATCATGGATTGGTAAATTTCTGTTTGTAGTGAGCTGACTGGGAATTGCTATTTATTTGCATTCTCCCCCAGTGCAAAATAGGGCATTAACACCCTACAGCATCTCTCAAGGAAGTCTGGTGGTGTAGTGGTTTAGGCATTTGGTTGCTAACCAAAAGATTGGTGGCTCGAATCCACCAGCTGTTTCAAAGAAGAAAGATGAAGTAATCTGCCTCCATAAAGATCTACAGGCTTGGAAACCCAATGGGAGTTGTATTGGGTCAGAATCAACTCAATGGCAGTGAGTTTGGTTTTTGGTTTGGTAACATCTCTTATTTTTTAAAGCAGTGTGTTCAGTGCTTTTTAGAAACAAGATTTTTTTTTTTTTTTTTTTACTAGGTGACATGGCTATGCTGTCTGTGAGCTGTTTTCCAGTATAGGAGGGGCAGGAAGGAAAGTTTGGAAGAGAAGGGCAATGGGTATATCTCTTCTGCAAACCAAAACCAAACTCACTGTCGTAGAATGAGATCCGACTCATAGCGACCCTCCTTGGGTATCTGAGGCAGTATCACTATGGAAGTACATTGCCCAACCTTTCTTCCTAGGAGTGGCTGGTGGGTTTGAACCACCAGCCTTCTGGTTAGTAGTCAAATGCTTTAGACACTATGCCACCAGAGCACTTATAAATTACTGTCCTCATACTCCATTTTCCAATCCTCTTTCTCTTCTCATTCTCAATGACACCTTTTCATTCTGATTCAGGGCTTCTCTAGGATTCTGTCAGAGAGGTAAATTCACTTCTTCGGGACAACAATTTTATCACTTTTTTAAGCTGGTAACAGGCTCAGTGTTTTCTTTCCATTTCCCAAAGATATACTAAAACCTCCTCTTCTACTTTCGTGATTTCCCTATTATTTATATTATATTTACGCATTCATTTCATTGTGACCTTATGAGGGAAAGGAGAAGAAAAACACTTGAGCTCCAGCAACAAACATGAAATGGATGTTCCGTACATTTGCTTTTTAAAATAGAAGACAAAATATTGACACAATCAACCTATTTTTCAGCAAACCAGTGTTTTGCTACACGTGATGTGGAAAATGCTGCATGCCCATGCAGAGCTCTTGATCTTTGTATTGGTGTCACCTTGTCAGCATGGGGACACTCAGTAGCACGGAGCATGTCTTCCTGCTTTCTTTCATCTAGCCCCCCAAATGCACACATCCAAAGTTTAATCTGTTTGGTTAAATGGATGAAGCTAAAAGGTAGAGTAACACAAACAGGTTCTGTAAATCGTTGTTGTTGTTATGTGCCGTCGAGTGGGACCCGACTCATAGCAACCCTTCCTTGGGTTTCCAAGGCAGTATAACTACGGAAGTAGATTGCCCCATCTTCCTTCCGAGGAGTGGCTGGTGGGTTTGAACCGCCAGCATTCTGGTTAGCAGTCAAGTGCCTTAGACACTATACTACCGGAGCTCCCCTGTAAATCATAGAGAAGCTTAAATTTTCCCTATTACAATTTTGCAAGTGCCCATCATTTTTTCCTCAACTGTTGTGTGTGTGCTAATTCAGTCCTTCAGGCAGCAACCTTTTCCATGATCCAAAATAGAAAGGTTAAGTACTTTGAAGTATTATGTGAGCAACTTGTTACTTTCAAGCAAAGGTATTTGGGTTTGTGTCTATAATGATTAAAACCTTGATTATGTGTGTGTGTTTGTTTAATATTTCTAAAGGCTCAAATATGCATATTCTTAAAGTCATCCTCAAATCAAGCTCAGGAAGTAGGGTGTGATAGTTGAAGATGTGTCAACTTGGCTGGACTCCAGTTGTGAGTGGTGGTTCCCATGATGGATCATATGACTGGGTTCTGAGAGGCCGGTCTGCCCGGGGGGAGTTTCCCCGGGGGTGTGGCCTGCCTGCAGTGCTATCCCAGGGACAGGCTGGAAGAACGGCATTCCGGACTATATACTTCCTTGAGTGAGCGGCTCGCCGCTCGCTCTGGAGGTTTCGGATTCATCCTTTGTTGGGAACAGAAACCAGCGTGCTGCGTGCCAGGAACCAGGCGGCTCTGGGCCTCATCTCCTTCAGAGACGAACTTTGTGGCTTGAACTCCTCTGCCGTGCGTGCGAAAGTCAGGCGGCTCCGGGCCCCATCCCCCTCCAGAGACGAACTTTTTCAGCTTGAACTTGTTGGCTTCTACACGCCTGTGAGCCATTTGCCTAAGATAAATCTCTCTCTCTCTTTCTATAAATATATATATACACTTTGCTGGTTTTTGTGTTTCTCTAGAGAACCCAATCCAACACATAGGGCAAGTATTTTTAATTCCCACTCATAAATGAAATGATTGGTGACTCTACCAAGATTTCTAGTTAGTGGTAAATCTAAAATTGAAACAAACTGTTTTTGACTCCTAGGACATAGATTTTTGTACTCAGCTATACTTTTGTTCAACAAGTAAACTTCATCCATATCTTGTAGACAATTTTTTTAGTCTTCAGCTTTGGAAGGGTGTGTGTGTGTGTGTGTGTGTGTGTGTGTATGCATGTCTGTCTAAATATAGAAGCACTGTAAAAATGTGGAGTGAAAAGAGATTCAAATGATAAACCATAGAGAAAATTAGGAGAGACAATCCCATCTCTTGTAACTGCATGGAGATCTTGGGGTCAGCTCTTCCCTCATAACCATAGCAAGAACTAAAAGAGCTATCACCACCCAGCTTCTGGGAAGCACAATTCCTTCTTCAGCCCAAACTCACATGTTTTCAGTCTGGATTCTCTGATCCACCTGTACATCACCCTCATTAATTTTCTCAGCATTTGACTGCTAACTAGAAGGCTGGTGGTTCAAACCCACCAGCCACTCCTCAGAAGGAAGTTTGGGCAATCTACTCCTGTAGTGATATCACCTTGGAACCCAAAGAGGGGGCTTTATGAGTTGGATCCAACTGTACAGCATTGAGTTTAGTTTGGATTTTGACTTTATTCCCCGTACTTAAATGGCCATCATAATGCAAATTTCTCTCCCAGCCTGTCTGCAGGTCCTTCAAAGCTTTTTTTCTTTTCTCCCCCAACAATCTTGGTTGGGTGGGATTCACACAGGGCTTTTGTTTTCAAATAGCTACCTGTGGTTTTCAGGAGAAAACACCAGTTCCCTATTTATTATATCCAATCAGAAACTAACTTTATAGGCAGACTTGCATTTACATGCAATATGAGCAAACAAAATGTTTTCCAAGTACTTTTCTCCTAAAATACATTCGGAAATCATTTTTTTGCCTGAACTTTTGCTTAAAGTCTGTTTAAAGCTCTCAGTTTCTATCGAAATTTCTAGCTACTCCCTGACTTTTCTCAGTATAAGCGTTCCTTTTGGAAAAGGCTCCAAAGCTAGTGGCTTTGTCTCAGACACATCTTTGTTAGAAGTCCCCGAGCTTCAGGCTCTGCTTTAAACTTGCCAGACACAGTCATACCCATTCCCAATTCTTGTTAGTTTATCCTTTTATTGCTATAAATCCTCATGCTTTCCATGAGTTGTAGAACTGGATCTTATTTTTTCAGGCCTCAAGAACTATACACAGCCTTTCTGTCACTCTTGACTAGGTTAATGATGTCAGCCTGTAAAAATAGCATGGTGGCATCAGACCTCCTGTAACTTCACAATGAGTTGGAGAGAAAATCAAGATCAACATCTGCCCAAGGCTGATTCCTATGAGGTGAAGATCAAACATACCTCCTCCCTTTAAACTTTTGAACAATTCTAACACCAGCTGTCCCTCCCACGGCACTCTCTAGTATTTTGCTGGGTAGTACTCTGCTGAGTTCAGATAACCCACTGTCATGGTCACACAGAACGCAGAGACCAAACTCACAGTTACAGAGTTTATTAGAGAAGTAATAGGCTACTTATTCAGGATCAGGAACTACTCAAGATACAGCTCTTCAATCAGGACAGCTTCTTAGCCATTCCTGCAGGCAGATCTCTTTCTCAGGCCCTTGGCTCCTCAGCTTGGCCTCTCTCCTGTGTGAAAATGTGTTTCAAAACTCCTTAGCTCACCAATTAGTGTCTAAAGAAACCCAACTCTTCCAGGAAGCCCATGTTCAAGTACATTCAACTTTCTCACTCCATGCCCACTATACCTGTCTTGCTCCATGGGTCAGGAAGCCCTTTGTGGCATCTCATACCAGTCTCCCAGTTCTGCTGCTGCATTTCTCTGCCACTGGACTCTGTAATGCTTGCTGAATCTTCTTGCATTCTGGCGCTGTCTCTGGTGTTATAGTTCTATTCTCCTAGGTCTAGGAAGTACTCAGTGCAGTCACCTCAAGGTCCAAAAACATGCCACAGTCTTGCCTTTTTTTCCTGATGCTAGTGAGTTTCCTTCTCTGCTTCTGAAATTGGCTCTCTTCAAGCCTAGCACGAAGACAAAACTGACCAATCCGCTTGTTATGGTTCCATACATCTTACTTACAAGATCCCACTCTGACAAGAGTTCCAAATAACCTTATTTGCATCATTAGCAGGCTGTTCAATCCCCATGGTGGCCACAAACACCTTATTTGCATGCTGGCTGGCTGTCACTGCTGTCGAGTGAGATCCAACTCATAGCGACCCCTCCTTGGGTTTCTGAGGCAGTATTTCTATGGAAGTAGATAGCCCAAACTTCCTTCTGAGGAATGGCTGATGGGTTTAAACTGCCAGCCTTCTGGTTAACAGTCTAATGTCTTAGGCACTATGCCACCAGAGCTCCCTTATTTACATAGTACTACCCAATCATTTTGTGGGAGGCACCGGACCATGGTTAGAAGGGTCATATTAAGTAATTCTCTACACTGCACAGCCACAATATAGGGAGTCCTCATCATCTTTTCCTACTTAAGCCACAAGCTCGGGAGTCTGCACAATCTCCATCAGCCTTAACCACGAGTTAAGGAGCTTTCATATTTCCCTCTACCCTAACTGCAAGTTAGGAAATACACACAACTCTCCCTGACTCTAGCGAGGTGGCCCCACTACTCCCTTAGGCCCCACAAGTTTTTATAATAAATCACCAACTCCTGGAACAAAGATATCTTATGCATTCAAAATGTCATGTTCTAGCTTCAATTACTCTCTTTCCCTGCACCCAAAAAACTGTATGCTATGTCTGTCTTGCCTCACATGTGCAAGCAAACTGTGACTCAAATTTCCAGGCAGACGTAACACTCCTAGGAATGAGAAACACATTCACTGTCACCAACCTTTCTATAGGTGCTACATTCATCTGTGATTGAGCCACACACTTACACTGTGTCTTACATTGGGTTTTACAAAGGAAAGCCATTATTGTTATTTACAGAAACCAAACAGTAAACAATAACAAACGATTTACAATAGGGAAACTCTCCCCTTCCCCCAATTACTTATCACTATTCTTATGTTGTGAGGCAGGCACGCCATGGTTCAGGTCAGACTCTGCTCAGTTGCTTCTCTCTGGCAATCATCACACAACTCAAAGCTTCTGCTCTGCCTTTAGGCCTCACTAGGCCTTGCCTCACCAGTGGAAAGATCCCTGCACATGATCTCCCTAGCCTCTGCCATCAGGCTCTTCTAAGCCTTTGCTGCTGACTCCTATCATGCTACCCAGGCCTGTGGGGCTCTCTTGCCACCATCTTATTCAAGCCCATGCTGCCCAGGGTGGAGATGTACAATCCCAGCACAGAGCATGTGAGGGCCTCTCTTGTCCTGCACAGGCAAGTGTTACACTTCTTTTAGCTCTGCTGGCAAGCCTCCTGCTCACAGGTGTCCAGGTCTGCCCAGTTGTAGGAAGACACCTGCACAGAATACTCTGAGGCAACTCCTACAGGAAGCACATGCAGCCCTCTTCCCTGAATGGGCAACTGTTATAGCTCATTTAGCTCTGCAGACAAGCCTCCTGACCAAAGGTGCTCAGCTCTTGTTTTGTGGGCTGGTAAGCCCACCACAGCTGCCTCTCTCTGTGGGTTGGCAAGACCCCTGCTGCTGTTTCTTTCTTTCTCATGTCGCATTCACTATTACAGCCCTTTCTTTAGGTACTAGGAGGTTGTCAGCACAGGGAACATAGGTCTTTAGTTCAAAGGACATGCTCCACCACAGACTCTGTTTGATGCTAGTGACCACCTCCACCCTGAACCTCTATGGCATTGGCCATTATTTAAGCCTACTCTTTGTACATTTCAAAGCACACTCATCTTACTAGTGCAAAATTGATCAATACCCTCAGAGGACTGCAAGTCACTCAATTTGCATTGAATTTTACCAAACTCTTGCAAGACTGTGGTCCAGCAAAACATTTTGTAGAAATTAAAAGACCAGGTCTATAAGAGTCATATAAAAACAATTGATTACACTGCAGAATATTACTTAAGTACTTATTGTTCTGAGATTGCACCAGACTTTTCTCTAATTATTGTAAAATTATGAATTTTTATTTGGCCTAAAGAAAGCATGGATAGCAAAGCATTTTAATGGTTGAAGTATCTGGAAAGAGATGCTTTTAGAAAAAAATCATCATTGCCTTTTACTGAAAAGGCAGAGAGGGAAACATAGAAAAATGAATCATGTATTGAATCAAGAAAAAATAAAATGATGTCTTTAAGAAATTTTTGTGTTTTAGCAGGAACCAGACAAGGATGCCCACTCTCACTACTTCTATTCAACATTGTACGGGAAGTCCTAAACAGGGCCATAAGGCAAGAAAGGGAAATCAAAGGCTTCCAAATTGGTAAGGAAGAAGTCAAACGATCCCTATTTGCAGATGATATGATCCTATACCTAGAAAACCCAAGAGACTCAGTCAAAAAT
>NW_006921871.1:4261868-4271504 GCF_000298275.1 Orycteropus afer afer | reverse complement strand
ACTGGGATCTTAAAAGCTAGCAAGCTGCCATCTAGATGCAATGATGGGTCTCTCCTCATCCAGAGCAGAGAAGAATGAAGAAAACCAAAATTCATGGAAACAATTAGTCCTAGCAACTGATTCACCATCCGATCTGCAGCCTATATGACTATGAGACCAGAAGAACTAGATGGTGTCTGGCTACCATTGTTATCCACTTGGAAGGGTATCTATGTAGGAGATCCTTGATAGAGGGGGAGAACAATGTGGAACAAAACTCAAAATCATTTGGAGAAAAAAAATAAGGGGGGGCGGGGCAAGCTTGTTGGTCTGATAAAACCTGTTGGAACCACTGAGACTATGACCCCTATCTGCCCTTCAGGTCTGAAATTGAACCCCCACCTGTGGCTTCCTGCCAAACAAAAGACAGGCATATGTGTTGAACATTTACCTCAGGTAGATACTCCTTGGAGAGAACAATCATGGGAGAAAGAAGGACTGCTTATGCACAGGGAGACTGCTCAGGGGGCAGGAGTGCATGGAGGGATGGACACTGGGAAGAGGTAACTGTGGGGAGGAAGTGGGAGGAGAGGAGGAGAGCTGTTGCACTGTGGTAAACTGTGGTCAATGTCATGAGACAAAGTGTATGTGAACTGCTGTACGGAAAGTGTATTTGCTATGTAAATCTTCACCCAAATCACAATAAAAAAATATACAATATAAAAAAATTAAAGAAAAAGAAATTTTTGTGTTTTAGTAGATAAGAAAACTAAAATAATACAAAATAAACATTAAGAATTTTAGAATAGATTATTTCAGGACCAAAATGAAAGACATTCTACCCATTATGATAGAGAAGTAAGAAAGTACATGAGGAAGGACACATGTTTCAAGTTTCATATATATATATATGGAGCCACATACTCCTTTTCTGATTTGGCTGTATCCCTTATTTTCAGGAAAAGTAAAGAACTCTTTCCTGGTAATTGATTAAAAATGCTATTTAGGAGCTCTGGTGGCCTAGTGCTTAAGGCATTTGACTGCTAAGCAGAACGCTGGAGGTTCAAACCCACCAGTAACTCATCGGAAGGAAGACTGGGCAATCTACTTCTGTAGATATACCACCTCAGAAACCTAAGGAGGGGTTGCTGTGAGTGGGATTACACTTGATGGCAGTGAGTTTGATTTTGTTGTGTTACTTAGAGGACAAGTTTTCTTGGGCTGGTAATATTCTAGTTATTATATCACATTTTAATAAAAAATGTCAATATATTTTAAACAAAGCAAACAACTTTAGAAATGCAATCATGATTTTATAATCCTTATGAACAGAATAAATTTTGCATTGGATATGTGTGCCTAGCAAGTCGTCGGATGCAAGATAGAAAGGAGGAGACACAGTCAATTATTGACACTTGTTTTATGTAAATCTGTGGTATTGAACATTTTATTATTGCCTTTAGAACAGAAAAAACCAAGGGCCTGTAGTCTTGGTGGAGACTCTGAAGACATGGCCAGATTAAAAGGAACATGCAAAACATACTCTCTACCTTCCCTAAGGTGCCCACATTCTCGATCTGTATCCTACCTACCTTTCAAGATCAAAGTCCATCTCCTTTGTAAAGATGCCCCTGATTACCACTGGTTCCCCTGTCTGTATTACTTTCTGCCCTCCATCACCTAAACTACTACACCATTTATTTGTCAGGATCATTCATTTGCCAGTTAGTTATATCCTACCTTGTGCTATCACTTCTCCTTTTTTGAAAACATTTTAAATCTTCAAATAATAACTTTTCATATTGATTATATCTCCACTTTCCTAAGTGATAATAAGCTTCATAAGGGCAGAAATAATTTTCTGTATTGCTTTTTATTCCCCATGAGAGGTATCATATTTTTTTTTTCAACAAACATTTGTTGATTTTCATTTTACTTGAGAAAACAGAACTCTGGTAGCATAGTGCCTAAGGCACTTGACTGCTAACCAGAAGGCTGGCGGTTCAAACCCACCAGCCACTCCTCGGAAGTAAGGTTGGGCAATCCTACTTCTGTAGTGATACTGCCTCAGAAACCCAAGGAGGGGTCGCTGTGAGTCAGGGCTGACTCGACGGCACATAACAACAACAACAACAACAATTAAACATAAGTTATTTATCAAAGGAGTGAATTATTCACGGAGAGCTCTGAGAAGAGAAAGATCACTATGCACGGAAATAGTTTGGGGAATCTTCTGGGAACAATGGGATTTGAACTAGGCCTTGAAAGACAGAACAACTTGGAGAGAGGCTGCATGTTAGATGAGACATCCCAAGTGACCTAAGCACCATGCAATTTTAATGTAGCATGTATTCAAGACACTGCTGACTAAAAAAATGAACTCTCTGTCTCTCAAGATGACCCCATGAATAATTGTTAGATAGCTCAATAAGACATTAAAGATGAGATTTGGAGCTACAGTGATCTGCTAGCAAAATCATGCATATTATCACAAGTTCTGAGCTGTGGAATTAATGAAATTTAGTAAGTTTCACATTTTCTTCCTTGTACCATTTCATTAGTCTTTTCTGGAGGCTTACAATGTTAGTTGAAATAAATTCACATTTGACTGTAAGTAAACACATATGTTTATCTGTGTTTTGTTAATAAAATAAGACGTGCCACAGTAAGGCTAAATTCAAAGGCAAAATTCACCAGTGTGTTAAACTCTGCCTTTAATCTACAGTTGAGGGTTGTCCTGTACAGAATAATTTTTGTTTGTTTTGATACTTATCTCTTTAATTCATTCAAAATGCATGCATCTCAAATAATAATTGACTAAAAATGGAGAACCCACTCCTTGGAAGGAAGGTTGGGCAATCTACTTCTGTAGTGATACCCCCTCGGAAACCCAAGGAGGAGTCGGTATGAGTCGAATCGAATCGGCAACAGTTCAGTTTAGCTTTTTTTTTTTTTTTTTAAATGATCAAATGTTATAGGGTGCAGGCAAGAAGTACATTGCACAATCAGCTGGGATTTTTTAAGTGTTTGGAGAGACTCTTGCTACGTCATTCTTTCTATGGTCTTTCCCCTGAAATATGCTTCCCTCAATTTGCCTAAACCCAATATTTGACATTTGCAACTGAAATAGACTACCCTGCTCAAATAGACCTAGGAAGTTCTTGCAACTGCCTAGGGCTAGAGCTGATTGAGGGTAAGGAATGGTGCATAGCCTTGTCAGGATAATGTTACCCTGAGATGAATGAATTCCAGGGCTAGAAGAGTTCCTACAAATACCTTATTTTCCCTTAGTCTAGGAGCATTATTCTCCTAAAAAAGAATTTTTTTAATAAAAGTACAGTCAAGAGGTAAGACTGATGTTAATATAGCAGAGGTAAGAGAAAAAGCAACTTTGAGACACCCAGGGACTAACAAGAATGAGAAGTTGTTAACTCTACTGGATATGAAAAAAAAGGAGGACATGTTACCAGAGCTAAGCTGACAGTTGAGACTTGAAAGAAAGGATGTCTGAAACTCTTGTTGGAAAAGGGCACAATCTCTGCCAGAGTCAGGATGAGACTTGGCTAGTCTCATGAGTAATAAAAGCTCATCTCTATCCTTTTGTTCTCAATATCATTTTGATGCCTTCTGTTGGCCAAAAAACATGGCAGCCAGTAGATTAAGGGAGTATGGATGTTGTAGTCTAACAAATTTACCCTCCTGGGCCCAGAGCAAAGAAACTGAGGAATATCTTTTACATGCATTTATAATGACATCATAAATTATGCTTTTATATAAATCTACAATTTAGTACATCATAAGTGCTTTAAAAAATAGCCTCATTTTATAAGCTTTTTAAAATATTTACAGTATGCACAATATTTGCTCTTCCTCCATGTAGCTTTCAATCTACTTAAAACTTGCCAAAATGAAAACCTAAAATAATGTAATAATTGAATGTAGAAAACAAATGTATGGGTATTATAGCCGATTTTTCAAATGATGTCAAATGGGATGTCACACATTAGTCATTGAAGAATAGTCCCATTACTAAATCAATACCATTGCCATATTTGAGAGGCAGGGTGAGAGGAATAGAAAAGAGATCTCTTCCTCTATAAATGGCAAATTTTTCTAGGACAGTCTTTTTCTAACTCTTACTCAATTTCCATTCCTTCCAGTTCATTCCTTCCTCTACTGTACCTGAAACTACAGTCAATTCTAGCAAGTGCTGAGATGGGATATTTTCTCCTCCTTATTTAACTCTTCCTCTTCCCTTAGCTCATAACAGATGCATCCCTTCTCAAGCAAGTACAAATATCTATGCATTTCCTACTCTCCGTAATATAAATTCATGTATTAAACTTGACTAAATCCAGCAGTCCAATTAATAGGTACTCCAAATTAAACCACATTTTCAGATTAGGAAATAGACTTATAGATCATTGAGATATAAAAGTCACACTGATAATGATTGGTAGAATAGATACTCAGAAACTATATTCTATCTAATCAATTTCAAGTTTTCTTTTTTTAGAATGGCATAAAAGATCTTCTCAATCTGTCTCTTAACTTTCCACCTTCATCTCTAACTATTTCTTTTATGCATAACATGAATTGCTGCACCAAACTAACCATCTTTTTTTGAGTATATATGTGATTCAGGACACCATGACTTTACTCAGGTTGTTTCCTCTGGCTTGAATGTTCTGTATTACAACCTCTATTTCTCCCACATACCCTCACCCATACTCTAAACAGTTTTTTTTTTTTTTTCCCTGCCTGGTGATATTCTATTCACTCTTCAAAGTCCATTTTAATTACTCCCTGTAAATTCTTCTGCAACCCCTTTAGGTAGAACCAAGCCTTCCCTTGACCCTGCTCCCACAACACCAGCAAATAGCTTTATTAGAGAAGAAAAATGATTATAACAATAGGAAGTTTGAGTCTATACATACTGCTTCCCCAGGAATTTGTACTGATTCATCTTGGCTTATCAGCATCTACCATGTTTATTGGAATCTAGTAATTATTCAACAACTGTTTGTTGAATGAATGAAATAATTAATAAAAGAAGGAAAGAGTTTATTGAAGGAAAGAGTTTATGATAGAAAAGGGTTTAAACTGACCTGATCCTGAACTAATACCCTTATATGTTTATAACATAATATTTGAAATAGTTAATTTTTCTTATTGACAAATGAATAAGTTTTATATTTTCTCTTTCTTTTTGGATTGAGGTTTGACCTCTCAAAAATCAAATAAACAAACAAAATGTATATTTTGGATATGCAGATAAAAATATGTCTGGCTGTGCTTGTCAAACTGTAACGCAACAGAAAGCTTTTGCTTTTTTTCTACATCATCACCATCTTTGTATATGTCTTTAACATCAAGCTCTGGGTTAAAGATTGAGTGAGATTGAAAGTACAGGAGAAAAAAAGAAGTGTCAACCTTAATGGTTGCAATAAATAACATTCCGCTAAAAGCTACCTAAGAATAGATAACACAGTCTGTGTAGGTGTATGTAAATGATATTCAAATCAGAATCTAATTTTAATGCAAATATATGTGAGGTCCTTCTAACTATTTTATGCACCTGGATAGAGCCACTAGGAAAATTCTAGTGGAGAGAAATGTGCTCTCAGCAATGTTTTAATGATTGGGAGGATTGGAAAGCAGAGGGTACCACACCTGGCATGCATTTAAAAGGTCTGCTAGTTAGCCACTAAAAGCAAGCTCCTATATACAGAATATTGCTTTGCAGTTTGGTGAACTATTAATTTAAATTGCACACACCCTAACTTACCTATTCCATAGGTGGTTATCATGTTGCTTTGCCTCAGGCTAGTGGGAAGTCAGTTAACACATTGTTTAAAACAGACACATGTAGGAATTTTTGGACCACAGGACTGCTAAATGTAAATTATCCCAATTCAGTGTTATGGTCACATCATTTCATTGTGAAACACAATCCAGCCTGTTTCACTGGGTAATTTTCATCCTACTCATAGTGTGAGTATTACGAAGTGACAAAGCTATTGGAAAAATATTATGGTAAGGTAAGTTTGTTAGTGTTACTATTATTTTAATAGGTTAAATGTAAGAAAAGTTGATGGGAAAAGAAATAAAGATCCAAAGGAAATGTCTCAGTTCAAGCATCATAAATAGGGAAAAAAAAAAAAAAAAAAGGACCAAATACAATTTTGTCTTACTTTGGCACCACATGATTGATCTGTGCATTTTAGAGAATGGGAGATAAGTTTGAAAAATAATACCACCTTATATTCTTGTATTTGTTCTAAGGTTGTTTCTGTATGTTTTGTTACATTACTTTTTGAACAAGAGTAATACGTAATGTTTCCAAAGGGAAAAAAAAAAAAAAAAAAAGCTTCTATTAGTGTGAGTGAAGAGGAGCTTGGGGACAGAAGTACAGATGGAAGATGCAAAATTTCATAGAGAACAAACACCAATAGCAGCAATGCTGTCAGGACTGAGCTTTGAGTTAACTGTATTTAGGGAAGCTTCCTATACAGCTTCAAGTTAAGTGGGATTGAAGAGATATGTTTCTAGGTAGAATCTTCTACCTGAGAGATAGTTATAAATGTAGACATCAATCCAACTCTACTGAATTATAATCTGCATACCAATACGTTTCCTAATGATTTTGGCACATAATATAATTTGGGAAGAATTGCTGTAAGTAGAAATATTTCCTAATGTGGGCCCACTGGATTGCAACAATTTAAAATGAGGCAATGAGCTCATACATATACACTACCAAGTACATGAGGGAAGTAAGTTACTGTGAGTGAGGATCAACTGGGATTGAAAAAAAAAAAAGTATATTTAACCTTCCAGTATTAGAAATATGAAATAGCATAGACCAGATATATATATGAACACTTGAAGTCACATGGAAAGAATTTAAAAAAGTAATAATAATAATGAGCAGACTGTGTAAAATAAGGGAATAAGAAAACATATTGGGTGTTTATGTGTTTATCTGGAATAAAACTCACCCCTAGGGGCGGGCTCTCAGCCCAATAGTTAACAAGATGTACACAGACCACTCAACTCAGGATGACGCACCCACATACTCTATGGTAATACATCCCTTAGAGCAATAGACCATGGGACACCAGAGGACCAACATTCAAATTGAGGAAATGCAGGACAAACAGGAGTGCATAAATATGAGGGGCACAGGGGGAGGGTTACAGGGTAGGGAGGGGAGGAGACTGGGTTAGTGTTGGACATGGTGAATGGGGAATGAAACTAAATGTACAAATTACATTGAATGTAAAACAAGCTCTTAAAATAAAAAAAAAAAAAAAAGAAAACATATTGGAAATTTAATAATTCAACTTCTAAAAATTAGTTTTGGATTAAAAAATTTTAAAAATAGATGTTTAAAACAATAGGTTGCATATACCTGAAGATATGATTATAAAGCCAGAATATGTATTTGAAAAAATTACCCCTGCTTATGCACAGGGAGACAGCTCAGGCAGCAGGAGTGTATGAAGGGATGGACACTGGGAAGAGGTAACTATGGGGAGGAAGTGGGAGGGGAGCTGTTGCATTGTGGTAAACTGTGGTCAATGACACGAGACAAAGTATATGTGAACTGCTGTATGGAAAGTGAATTTGCTCTGCAAATCTTCACCCAAATCACAAAAAAAAAAAAGAAAGAAAGAAAAAATTACCCTTTGTGGTAGTTAAGCTGTGTGTCAATTTGACTGGACCTGCTTTGAATGGCTGGGCAGCTTGATATAGCTATTTACCATGATGAGAAGGGTAATCATCTCCATGGTGGCATCTACTGGAACAATTGAGTAGCTGCCTTAGGGATATGGTCTGCTTCTAGCATATAACAAGAAGCTTTGAGGAAAGTCTCTGAGCTTTTTGGCATGATTGGACCCTGCATTTGGCCAAGTCTTCATCTTGATGGCCTGCCATGTTATCTGGCAATCTTGGGACTGTTGATGGACTTGAATTAGTGGCCTGCTGTGTTGCTTTATAATTTTAGGACTGTGCCATTTTACTTGTCAACCTTGGGTTTGTCAGCCTTAGCAGCCAGCAGCTGTCTGAGTTAAGAGAAGCCTCTGGCTTCAGTGGGCCAGGAGCAAGAGACAGAGCTGAAGCCCAAGATCAAGGGGCTTTCACACAGCCCTTAGAGCTGGCACTTTGAACTCAAGACTTCTAGCCTCCAAAACTGTAAGAGAATCAACCCCTGTTAGTTCACGCCACTCCTTTGTGGTATTTTCTGAGAGAGCAGTACTAGAGAACTAAAACATCTCTCATATAGCACTAAAGGGAAAAGATGATAAATATAAAGAGAACCTAAGAGATGCATAGAACAGATTTAATCTATTAACTCATGGACTTGGAGCCCTGGAGAAAGATTGTGGGAGAGAGTCAATAATGTCATGAATTATTCAGGACAAATCAAAAGTAATAAATCCACAGATCTTCACAAATCCTGTCTAGACATAAATTGTCATTAAGTGGTAGAAAAAAGAAAAAGAAAACCCAGTGTCATTGATTTGATTCCAACTCATAGAAACCATAAAGGACAGAGTAGAACTGCTTCATAAGGTCTCCAAGGCTATAATCTTTATAGAAGTAGACTACCCATCTTTCTACCCTGGAGTGGCTGGTAGGTTCCAACAATGGACCTTCCAATTAGCAGTCGAGTACTTAACAACTATGTCACCAGGGTTCCCTGTTGTTGTTGTTACATACCATTTAGTCAGACCCTACTCATAGTGACCCCTCCCTGGGTTTCCAAGGTGGTATTGCTATGGAAGTAGATTGATCAACCTTCCTTCCATGTGTTTGTTGGTATTTGATTATCTTCTTTGGTGAAGTGTTGGTTCGTGTCATCTGCCCATTTTTTTAATTGGATTTTTTGTCTTTTTGATGTTGAAGTGTTAGAGTTTTCTATAAATTTTAGAGATATGTGCCTTGTCACATATGTTGTTGCCAAATATTTTTTTCCCAATTATTGGTTCTCTTTCTATCTTTGGGAGAAGTCTTTTGATGAGCATAAAACTTAATTTTCAGAAGGTCCCAGACATCTAGTTTATTTCTGCTGTATGTGCATTTTCACTTATGTTTGATAGTATATTTATGCCATAAGTTAGGACTCCTAATTTTGCCCCCATGTTTTCTTTGATGACTTTATGCTTTTAGGTTTTATATTTAAGTCTTTAGATTCATCTTGTGTTAGTTTTTAATATGGTGTGTGGTTTGGATCTTGTTTCATTTTTCTGCAAATGGAAATCCAGGTTTTGCCATAACCATTTGCTGAAGAGACCATCTCTTCCACATTTAATGGATTTCAGGTCTTCCTCAAAAATTAACTGACCATTGGTGGAAGGATCTATTACTGGGTTCTCAATTCTGTTCCACTTGTCTATGGGTCTGTTGTTGTACAAATACCAGGTTGTTTTGACTACCATGGCTATATGGTAGGTGTTGAGATCAGGGATTGTGAGACCTCACAATTTTTTCTTATTCTTCAGTAACTAACTAACTCACTGCCCTTGAGTCAGATCTGACTCACAGCGACCCCTCCTTGGGTTTCCAAGGCAGTATCACCACGGAAGTAGATTGCCCAACCTTCTTTCTGAGGAGTGGCTGGTGGGTTTGAACCTCCAGCCTTCTGGTTAG
>NW_006921871.1:4256543-4257074 GCF_000298275.1 Orycteropus afer afer | reverse complement strand
CTGAATATTTGTGCTTGTCCTCTTTTTTATTGTGATGTGAAGGTTTATCATTTTTCTTTGAGGTTACCCTATGATTTATAATTTTATCCCCAAGTCCATTCTATCTTGCAACTCTCTTAACTTCCTCACCATTTAGAAGTTCTGTAACTACACAGTCTTTCCCCTCCTTTTGTTTGTAGTTGTCCTCACTTGCCAATTGATGTCTGTGGTTCCCTGTTTACAATCTTATAAGCTCATTTTATTTTGGATATGTCCATAGCTGTAGTTTCTGGGCTGTGTCATCTTGTGTATTAACGGTTGGTTGTTATTTGCTATTTCTGGTTCTCTGTTCAAAGGACTCCCTTTAGCATCTCTGGTAAGGTTGGTTTGGTTTTAAAAAATTCCCTTAGTTTCTGCTTATCTGGAAATCTCCTAATTTTACCATCATATCTGAGGGCAATTTTGCCTGGTATATAATTCTAGGTTGAAAATTTTTCTCTTTCAGGGTTTTACATATACCATCCCATTGCCTTCTTGCTTGCATGGTTTCTG
>NW_006921871.1:4249873-4256443 GCF_000298275.1 Orycteropus afer afer | reverse complement strand
TTCAGTCTTCCTATCCATGAGTATGGTATATTCTTCTTTACATAGATCTTTTATCATTTCTTGCAGTAATATTTTGCAGTTTTCTTTGTATAGGTTTTTTTTTTTTTTTTTTTTTTTTTTGTCCCTGGTAAAATTCATTCCCAAGTATTTTATCTTTTTAGTAGCTATTGTCAATGGTGTTGTTTTCCTTGTTTCCTTTAGAGAGATCTCTTTGTCGGTGCAGAGGAATCTACCTAATTTTTGTATGTTGATAATGTATCCTATCACTATGTTGAATCTTTCAATTAGTTCCAGTAGGCTTCTTGCTGAGTTTCTGCAGTTTTCTACATATAGAATCATATCATTTGCAAATAGTGATAGTTTTACTTCTTCCTTACCAATTTGAAAGTGTTTATTTCCCTTTCTTGCTTTATTACCCTGACTAGGAGTTCCAATACAATTTGAATACAAATGGTGATAGAGGGCATCCTTGTCTTGTTCTCATTCACAAGGGGAATTTTTCAGTCTCTCTCCATTGAGAATAATGTTGCCTGCTGATTTTGCCCATATGCCTTTTATTATATTCAGGACTTTACCTTCTATTCCATTGTTCTGAGAGTTTTCATCAGGCATGGGTGTCGAGTTTTATCAAATGACTTTTCTGCTTCTATTGATATGATCATGTGGTTCTTTTCCTTTATTTTACTTATATTATGGATTACATTGATTTTTTTTTTTTTTTCCTAATGTTTTAACATCCTTGCTGTTCTGGTTGCCTAGTGCTGCTCTGACAAGAATATACCACAAATAGGATGGCCTTAACAAACAGGAGTTTATCCTTACAATTTGGAGGCTTTAAGTCCAAGTTCCAAGTGCCAGGCTCTAGGGGCTGGGTGAAAGCCCCTCAACCTTGGGGTCCAGCTCTGCCTCCTGCTCCCAGCCCCCTGGAGCTAGAGGCTTTTCTTCACTCAGACAGCTGTTGGCCCCAAGGTTGACCAGTCAAAAGACACAGTCCCGATGTTACCAAACCACATGGCAGGCCATTACTTAAGTCCACTGTAAGTCCAAGGTTGGCAGAACATAGCAGGCTGCTGAGCAATGACATGGCTACATGCAGGGTCCAAGCGTGCCATAGGCTAGAGACCATTCTCAAAGCTTCTCCTTATACATAGGAAGCAGACCACATACCCAAAGGCAGCTACTCAGCTGCTCCCAGTAGATTCCATCATGGAGTTGATTACCAGTCTCATCATGGGGAATACTACATCCAGCTGCCCAGCCACTCAACCAGGCCTACCCAAGTTGACATACAAACATAACCATCACACTTGCATACCTGGTATGAATGCCACTTCATCGTGATGTATTATTCTTTTTGTAATGTTGTTGGAGTCCACTGGCTAGGATTTTGTTGAAGATTTTTGTAGCTATATTCTTGAGGGATATAGTCTGTAGTTGTCCTTTCTATGTTAGTCTGCAGTTTTCCTTTCTAATGGTAACTTTGCCTGGTTTGGTATCAGGGTTATTCTTGCTTCATAAAATGAATTTGGGAGGATCCCCTCCTTTTCTATGTTCTGGAATAGTTTTAGTAGGATTGGTGTTAGCTTTTCTCTTATTGTTTGGTAGAATTCTCTAGTGAAACCATCTGGGCCAGGACTGTTTTTTGATTGTTATTATTTTTTTTTTTTTTATGACCTGTTCAATTTCATGTGTTAGGGGTCTGTTCAAATTCTCTACCTCAGTCTGTGTTAGTTTACGTACGTAGTGTGTTTCTAGAAATCTGCCCATTTCTCCTAGGTTTTCAAATTTGTCGGAGTACTGTATTTCATAGTAACCTGATATTATGCTTTTGATTTTGCTTTGTTTTATGTTGACATTGCCAATATCATTTCTTATTCATGTTATTCACATCTTTTACTTCTTTTCCTTTGTTAAATTTGCCAATAGTTTGTTGATTTTACTAATCTATTCAAAGAACCAACTTCTAGTCTTACTGATTCTTTCTATTGTTATTCTGTTTCACCCCACATCTTACTTATTTCTTTTCTTCTGGTGAACGTAGTCTTCTTATTTATTTATTTTCTGCTTTTTTCTAAGTATTGGAAATGTTGGTTAAGGTGTTGATTTTGGCTGTTTCTCCTTTCTTGATGTGTTTGTTTATTGCTATAAATTGTCCTCTGAGCACTGCTTTTACTGTGTCGTAAAATTTTGGTGTTTTCATTCTCCTCTGATTCAAGGAATTTTTTATTTCATTTTTTATTTCTTCTATTACACAGTAGTATTTAAGGAGAGTGCTATTCAGTTTCCATGTGTTTGCTTTTTTTCCCCTTGATCATCCTTTTGTTGATTTCTAATTTTATAGCACTGTGACCTGAGATGTTGTTTTGCAATATTTCAATGTTTTTAAACTTATTAAGGTTTATTTTTCTGACATAATATATGGTTTATCATGGAGAATATTCTAGGTGCACCAGAAAAGAATGTATAATGTGTGTTCTTTGGTGAAGTGCTCTGTATATGTCTATAAGGTCAAGTCAGTTGATTTTTTGGTTAATTCTTCTGTGTCTTTGTTGAGTTTTTTTCTAGCTCTATCTTTCATTGAAAGTGGTGTATTGAACTCTCCTACAATTACTGTGTAGTCATCTCTATGTCTTTCCAATTCTGTTAAAGTCTAATTTATGTATTTTGGGGTTCTTTCATTGGGTGAAATTATATTTATTATGGTTATATCCTTTTGTTCAATTAAGCCTTCAATCATTATATAATGTCCCTCCTTTTCTCTTATGGTGACTTTTGTCTTAAAGACTAATTTATCAGGAATAAATTTTACCCCTCCTGCTCTTTTTTGATTGCCATTTGCTTGATATATTTTTTCCAAACTTTTGGTTTTTAGTCTATTTTTGTCTTTGTGTCCATGGTGAGTGTCTTGTAAACTGTACATTGATGGGTTATACTTTCTTATCTAGTCTGCAGCTCTTTGTTTCTCGATTGATTCATTTAATTCATTTACATTCAGTATAATTAGCAACGAGTATGAATTTCTTGCTGTCATTTTGTTATGTGTTTTCTCATGGTGTTACTGATTTTTTAGTTCCATTTAGTTTTCTCTCTTTCCTCTTTTTCATTTTAGTGGAAAGGTCTATTAATTTTCTTTGAGGTTACCCCATGATTTATTAATTTCTTCCTGAGTTTAGAACAGCCTGTTCTATCATGCAATTGTCTAATTTCCACTTCATATGAAAGTTCTATACCTATGCTATTTATTCCCTCTTTTTGGTTTGTAGTTGTCTTAATTGACAAGTTATTGTCTCCAGTTTCCTGTTTACAGGCTTGTAAGTTTATTTTGCTTAGAATATTTCTATTTCTGGGTTATGTTGTCACATGTGTTAATCATCTGTTGTTGGTTCTCTATCCAAAGGACTCCCTGTATCATCTCTTGTAAGGTTGGTCTGGTTTTAATAAATTCCCTTAATTTCTAATTATCTTAAAATATCCTAATTTTTCCATCATATTTGAGGGACAACTCTGTTGGATATATAATTCTTTGTTGCAATTTTTTTTTTTTTTTATTTCAGGGTTTTAAATATGTCATTCCATTGTCTTCTTGCCTGCATGATTTCTGCCAAGTAATCATAGCTTTGTCTTCATCAGTGAAATTTGTAGATAACTTTTCATTTTTCCTATGCTGCTTTCAGGATTCTTTCTTTGTCTTCAGTTTTTGTAAGTTTGATTATGATATGCTTTGGTGATTTTCTTTTCAGGTCTATCCTGTTTGGGATTTATTGAACTTCTTGAATGGACAACATCTTGTTTTTAATCACATTAGGGAAGTTCTCTTCCAACAAATCTTTGACTATTTTCTCTGTGGTTTTATTTTCCTCTTTCTGTTCTAGAATTCCAATCTTATGCAAGTTATTCCTCTTGATGGTGTTCCACAGGAATTTTAGGCTTTCTTCATGTTGTTTTGATCTTTTTTTCTGACTGATCCCTTAATAAATTATCATTGAGAGATTTGTCTTCAATCTCACTAACTCTGTCTTCCATTGATTCAATTCTACACCTTTGCTCCTTTAATGTGTTCTCAATTCTGGAATCTTAGTATTAATCTTCTGGATTTCCATTTGTTATTTTTGTATGGTTTCTAATTTTCCTTTTATTTTGTCAGTTTGTTCTGATATTCTTTTCCTAAATTGTTCTAGAATTTTGTCTGTGTTTTCCTTAATTTTGTCGGTGTTTTCCTTGATCTGTGTCCCTATCTGTTGAAGGTAACCTAAATATAATTTATTTTTAATTCTTTATCAGTCATTCCAATGCCATTTCTTCCTTAGGGAGGTCTTCTGGTTCTGTACACTGGTCCTTTATTTGTACTACTTAATCTTGCTTCTTTGTGTGAACTGAATGGTCTGTTGTCTCTGATACATTGTGATGTTATTGTATCTATATTTAATTTGTAATTGTATGTTGGTATGATTCACTCAGATTTTTTTTTCCCCTCTTTATTTTGTTTTGATATATCTGAGTGAGCAGGTCTGTTGTGTTATTCTGTTTGCTAGTTTGGCAGCACTAGGGACTCAACACCTATCTCCTTGTATGAGTGGTAGAGGATGAGAATGTATGCATAGATCTCTTTTAGCTGTTTTTGTAGAGCAGTTGATGGTGGTTTGGACTGGTATTGGCTAACATCTGTCACTGATTAATTGATGCAGAAGCAAGTGGTGGCCCCTGCCCAGTGGGTGGTACCGGTGGAGGTGCAGATATGATTGGATCAGTGGGCACAATTGCTTTCTAGTCATCAGCCACCAGTATCATTGCTTGTGCAGTCCTCAGAAAACAGAGCAAATTGTTAGGTTGATGCCCAGATCAGGCTGCCACCTGCAAATATTAAAGATGGCCACTCCATCAGGCAGTTGACAGTCCAAAGCCTCATTTGTCCCCTTATTCACTGTTTTAATTCAGGTTATTTTATCATTCAGTGTTTAATCCACTTCTTCATTCTTCCTTTTGAAACTCAGAGTTATAGGGTTATTCTCTATATGTGCTTCAGCTGTTTTCTCATTTCATTGTCATAAGGGTCTGTATAGCTTCTCTGTGTATTCTAGCATCTTTCTGGAAGTCCCCAGGGTCTCCATAAAACTGAAAACACATAGATAGATAGATAGAGAAATAGATATAGATATATAGCTATTAAAAATATATATCTTGAGTCAGAAATTTAAAAAAAAAAACTAAACATAAATATTGACAAACTGGAATGAGAAATGATTGAACTCAGAAAAGAAATAGACAAAATAAATTAATAAAATAAGGTCAGAAATGACTAAATTACAAGTTACCCAAGAGAAAACAGACTAAAATAGAAATCAAGTAGGACACTAAAGTAAGGCAAGAAAGCACCAAAAGAATGAAAATGACACAAAGATAAAAGTCAAATATGTCAGAAAGAGAATAATGGAAAAAGATGTCAGACAAAGAAGGAATATTTATACATTAATGGAGTTCTTTGAGAAGAAAAGTAAAACAACAAAAAATTAATATTTAAAATCATGAAAAAATAAAAATGAAAAACCTTCCTGAGATAGAATGTATTCCAGTTACCTAGTACTGCTCTGACAAGATTATATACCACAAATGGTACGGCTTAAACAAACAGGAGTTTATTCTTACAACTTGGAGGCTTTAAATCCAAGTTCAAAGTGCCAGGCTCTAGGAGCTGAGTGAAAGCTCCTCAGCTTTGGGCTTCAGCTCTGTCTCCAGCTCCTGGTCCACTGAAGCTAGAGGCTTTTCTTCAATCAGAAAGCTGCTGACTGCTGAGGCTGAGAAGCCCCAAGGTTGACTAGGAAAAAGGCACAGTTCCAATGTTAACCAAACCACATGGCAGGCCATTAATTTAAGGTCATTGTAAGTCCCAAGGTCAACAGAGAATGGCAGGCTGTTCAAGAAAGACATGGCTACCTGCAGGGTCCAAGCATGCCATAAGCTAGAAACCATTTCCAAGGCTTCTCCTTATATACAGGAAGCAGACCACACCCCAAAGACAGCTATTCAGCTGCCTGTGGTAGATCCCTCTATGAAGCTGATTCCCAGTCTCGTCATGGGGTAGAACTACCAACAGCTGCCCAGCCACTCAACCAGGCCCAGCCAAGATGATACACAATCATAACCACCACAGAAGGAAAACCTGAATCTGTACACTAGAAGACCTCACCAGGTACTTAGAAATATTAATCAGAAATGATCAACTATGAGATATGTTCTTTAAAATTATTAGATTTAAAAATATGAAGTCCTCAAGGACTACAGGCAAAAAGAACAAATAACTTACAAAGGCACAAAGTTAGACTAGCATCAATCTTTTCAAATCCAGCATATAAAGTAAGGCAAGAATGGAGCAACATTTATAAAAAATTCAGTGAAAGAAAGTGTGAAACAAAGGTGTTATTATTTCCAGTTCAGTCATTTTTCTAATATTCAGGCTATAAAAAAACAGTTTCAGCACACAAGGATCTAACCTTTTTAATGTCAAATTATTATTATATATATATATGTGTGTATATATATATATATATATGTGTGTGTGTGTGTGTATATATA
>NW_006921871.1:4240292-4246680 GCF_000298275.1 Orycteropus afer afer | reverse complement strand
AGGGAAAAGGAAAAATGCTGAAAACTAGGATCTAGGAGGGGAAGATTAAGAATAATAAAAAGGACAAAGGTATTAATAATATTCGTTGTTTTTAAACAGACAAATACAAACAAACTAATCACCAGGAAAAAAAAAGAAAAAGAAAAATAAATAAATAAAAATTAAAAAAGAGAAAAAAAAATTGGTGGAGGACTGGACAGGGTACCCAGGCTCCGTCTGAGATCACAGACTGTGATGGAGTTCCTGTGGGTCCAGAGGGTAGGTGGGAGTGGGGGATGGCCGCACCTCCATTCACCAAGTGGGTGTGGAGTATAAGAGTAACAAGAAGAATGTCATACCTTTTTAGTCTTGCAGGTCCCACGTGTCCTTGGGGTTGCTGGAAAGCAGAACATGTTCTTAAGTGCCAGGAATCTGCGAGAGCACTGTCTCTTTAAATATCCAAAATAGTCAAGCTGCTTTTTAAACCTTCAAAATAGTGGCGCCCTCCGGGACCGGCAAAAGTCCACAGCTCAGCCCACCTTTCTCTTCCCCTTTTCAGTTTGTTCCCCAGCCACCATGCACAGTCTTTCATGCAGTCCGTGGCTAGCAGGGCTGATTTTTAGGTTAATTCTTAGGTCCTACCACCACTCAGGAATCTCCAAGGCAGCTGTACTGTCAGGGTCGCTCAGCTCGCTGCCAGACCACAGCTCCGTATGTCTCCTTTTTTGGTATTTTCACGCAAATTCGTCTGCTAGTTGAGGTTTAGTCCACTTCTATATCCTTCCTTTCAAGGCTCAGGGGTCCAAGATTATCTGCTGTGTCTGTGTTAATTGGTTTCCCTTTTCTTTGTTGAAAAGGATCTGTGCAGACTTTCTGCCTAGTCCACCATCTTGCTGGAACTCAATATCTAATTTCAATATATATATATTTTTGTGAAGCCATGTGTTTTTAGTAATGGAAGTCATTTTGAATTAACTGAAAAAAAAATTAGGTCATATATATTTTAAATAGATTTAGTGATGTAGTGGTTGAGTCATTTGGCTTAACCATTTGGTTAAATCCATGGTTTGAACCCACCAGTTGCTCTGTGGAAAAAAAGATGAGACAATCTGCTTATATAAAGATTCATAACTTTGGAAACTCAGTGGAGGTAATTATGAGTCAGAATCAACTTGATGGCAGTGAGTTTGATTTGGTTTTGGAATATAAATTTTGATAAAATTAGTGGGACATATATGTGTCAAGGGGTCTCTGGTGCTGGGATTGGTGAAATGAGGCCCATTTCTTCAGAGTCATGCAGTCACACAGGCTCACATCAGATGGTGGCATGTACTAAAAATGGGATAGTATCTTCCCACTAGACATCAAAGGCAAAAAATGTAAGTAAGCAGTATATGAAATGGGTCATGTAAAGAATTCTATACCCATCAGCCCTTCCTGAGGAGTCTACAAGAAGAAAAGCTTCATTCAACTAAAAGACGATTGGGAAAGTTTTAGCAAAAAGACTAATATTTAAATATTAAATATATATATATAATATATATACAGGTTTGTTTTAAGACTAAAACAAAAGTAGGGAGGGTTATGGAAAATAATATATGATAGTTATACAGTGACAAAATAAAAAGTATAACTGTGACAAATAAAAATGAAAGGAGATAAGAGAGGAACATATCATTGTTGTAAAATCATTAGTTTGGTATTAAATTTTACTGGAAAAAAATGAGTAAAGTAGATAAAGATTACATAAGAAAACAAAGTACTAATGGCATTTTTAAAAAGTGTAAATACAAAAGTAGTAGAACAAAAATGCAATCCTGCCAAAATATCCATTTTTTAACAAAAGAGCAAAGAACATATAGTACATAGAGAAAGATATATAACAAACTTCACATAATTATAAAAATATGATAGAGCAGACATCAAAAATATCAGTCATAACTATAAATGTGATGAGTTTTACTTACATGTCAAAAGAAAATTTTCTTTTTCAATTAGGTTGAAAATTAAAATCCCAACAATTTGCTGTTTGTAAGTGATATATATAAAATTAAGAAAAGGTGAAGGAAGACTAGAAATAAAGGTATGGACAAAATATACTAGCCAAATGAAAATTAAAAAATAAAAAAAGCTTAGCACGGGTTACAATCCTTAAATCAAAGTATAAATTAAGTATCAAGGCATTAAGTGGTACAAAGAAATCTTTCTAAAACTAAGGTTGCAATTCAAACTGAAAATATTATACTTATTAAAATATATGCACAAATAATGTATCAACCACCTTGACAAAGCAAGAATGAGTAGATGTATTATTAGATACAATAGTAATAAAAGTTGAATATCAGACTCTCATTACAAGACAGATCAACTAGATAAAGTATAAGTGAGGAGTTTTTGTTGTTGTTAGGTGCCGTCAAGTCGGTTCTGACTCATAGTGATCCTATATACAACAGAAGAAAACACTGCCCTGCCCTGTGCCATTCTCACAATCCTTGCTATGCTGTGCCCATTATTGCAGGCACTGTGTGGATACATTTCATTGGGTCTTCCCTTTCTTTGCTCATCCTCTACTTTACCAAGCACAATATCCTTCTTCAGTGAATGTTCCCTTCTCACTACATGATCAAAGACGGTAAGATTAAGTCTGGCCATTCTTGCTTCTAAGGAGCATTCTGGGTGCACTTTCTGGAGGAGAGATTTGTTCATTCTTCTGGTGGTCCATAGTATTTTCAGTATTCCTTACCAAAATCACAATTCAAAGGCATCAACTTTTATTGGGTCTTCCTTCTTCATTGTCCAGCTTCCTTATTCATTGTCCTCATTGTATGAGGCTATTGAAAATGCCATGGCCTGTGTCAAGAGAATCTTAGTTTTCAAAGTGACATCTTTGCTTCTTAGCATTTTAAAGAGGTCTTTTGCAGCAGATTCGCTCAGTGCAATACAATGTCTGATTTCCTGACTCTGCTTCCATGGGTATTGACTGTAGATCCAAGTAAAATGAAATCCCTGACAACTTCAAACTGTTCTCCATTTATCATTATGTTGCTTTTTGTTCCAGTTGTGAAGATTTTCATTTTCTTTATGTTGAGATGTAATCCATACTGAAGATTGCATTTTTTTAATCATCATAAATAAGTGCTTCCAGTATTCTTCACTTCCAGCAAGCAATGTTGTGTCATCTGCATATTGCAGGTTGCTAATTGTTCTTCTTCCAATCCTGATGTCACATTCTTCCTCGTATAGTCCAGTTTCTCAATTATTTGCTCAGCATACAGATTGAATAAGTATGGTGAAAGGATACAACCATGACACACACCCTTCCTGATTTTAAATCATGCAGTATCCCCTCTGTCTGTTCAAATGACAGGCTCCTGGTCTATGTCCTCATGAGAACAATTATGCATTCTGGAATTCCCATTCTTCACAATATTATCCATAATTTGTTATGATCCTAACAGCCAAAACCTTTGCATAGTCAATAAGATGCAAGTAGACATCTTTCCATTATTCTTTGCTCTCAGCTAAGATTCATCTGACATCAGATAAGATATCCCTCATTCCATGTCCTGTTCTGAATTGAGCTACAATTTCTGGAAATTCCCTGTCAATATATTGCTGTAACCATTTTTGAATTATCTCTAGCAACATTTTACTTGCATGTGATAATGATATTCAATGATTTCCACATTCTATTGGAGCACTTTTCTTTGGCATGGGCACAAACATGGATGTCTTTAGTCAGTTGGCCAGGTAGTTGTCCTCCAAATTATTTGGCACAGTCAGGTAAGTGCCTCCAGCATGGCATCCATTTGTTGAAACATTTCAATGGGTATTCCATGAATTCCTGCAACCCTGTTTTTCACCAAGTCTTTCAATGCAGCTTGGACTTCTTCATTCAATACTGTTCGTTCTTGATCATATACTACCTCCTGAAATAGTCAGACATTGACCAAGTCTTTTTTGATACAGTGACTCTATGTATTCCTTCCATGTTCATTTGATGTTTCCTACATCATTCAATAATTTGCCCGTAGAATCCTTCAGTATTGCAACTCGAGGCTTGAATTGTCTCTTCAATTCTTTCAGTTTGAAAAATGCCAAGCATGTTCTTCCCCTTTGGTTTTGTAACTCTAGGCCTTTCCACATTTCATTATAATACTTTACTTTGTCTTCTCGAGCTGCCCTTTGAAATCTTCTATTCAGTTCTTTTATTTAAGCAGTTCTTCTACTCACTTTAGCAATTCTGAATTAAAGAGTAAGTTTCAGAGTCTATACTGACATCCTTTCTGGTCTTTTCTTTCTTTCTGGTCTTTTCAATAACATTTTGTTTCTTCATGTATGATGTTCTTTTTTTTGTGTGATTTGGGTGAAAACTTACAGGGCAAATTCACAAATTCACTTTCCATACAGCAGTTCACATACACTTTGTCTCAGGACATTGACTATAATTTACCACAATGCAACAGCTCCTCTCCTACTTCCTCCTCTTTCTGTGTTCATCCCTCCATGAACTTCTCCCCCCTGAGCTGTCTCCTGTGTATAAACAGCCCTTCTTTCTCCCATGATTGTTCTCTCCAAGGAGTGTATCTACTTCAGGTACATATTCAATTCTATGCCTGTCTTTTGTTTGGCTGGAAGCCACGGGTGTGGGTTTAATTCCAGACCTAAAGGGAAGCTAGGGGCCATAGTTTCAGTGGTTCCACCAGGCTCTATCAGACCAGCAAACCTGGTTCCTCCCCCTTTTTTTTTCTTTTTTTCCAAATGATTTTGAGTTTTCTTCCACATTGTTCTCTCTCTGTATCCAGGATCTCCTAAAGAGATCCTCCTCCAAGCGGTTGACAGGGGTAGCTGGAAACCATCTAGTTCTTCTGATCTCATAGTTATATAGGCTGCGGATCACATGGTGTACCAGTCACTAGGACTAATTCTTTCCATGACTTTTTGGCTTTCTTCATTATTCTTTGCTCTGGACAAGAAGAGACCCATCATTGCATCTAGATGGCAGCTTGCAAGCTTTTAAGATCCCAGTCACTACTTGTCAAATTAGGAGGTGGAACAATGTTTGTGTAGTGTGTTATGCTAATTGAGCTTGATGTCCCCCTGCAACTATGGTCCCAAGACCACTGGTTCAACTACTTGGTCCCTCTGGGTGGCTGGCTGTGACCAAGGAGGGACTACAACCTTGTCCCTTGTCAGCTCTACTATAAACCTGGGAATTTTTTAGATTATACAAATACACTTATAGGACCATTGTCTGCCAACCTTATACACAGTCTTGGATAAACTCCCTGCTTCATAGACATACCTAGTAGTTCAGCCTGTCTACCCATCTATCCACCCATATACCCATGTTTGCCTTCACTGACAACACAGTACTCTATGTGCAAAAGGGATCATCTTTGTTGTCTCTACCTCCCATGAACCTCTCTATGTATTCCTCTTCCTCAATGCCACCATGTTGATCACTCACATTTGGTACATTGCCCTTCTCTTCACCCAAATCAATACTTTTCTCTACCTACCTTAACACTGTTCCCTCCCCTCCCCTCCCACCCCTGGTAACCAACAAAGAAAAAATCCTTCCAGAGATAAACATTTCCTCGACTTTTACAATAACGGACTAATACAATATTTGTCCTTCTGTGATTGACTTATTTCACTCAACATAACATCCTCCAAGTTCATCCACTTTATGCAGTGTTTTACAGATTCTACATTATTCTTTAGGGTTGCATAGTATTCCATTGCGTGTATGTACCATAGTTTGGTTATCCATTCCTCAGTTGATGGACACCTAGGTTGTTTCCATTTTTTAGCTATTAGTGCTGCGATGAACATGGGTGTGCATATGTCTGTTCTTGTCATGGCTCTTATTCTGTGGGATCTATACCTACTAATGGAATGGCTGGGTCAAATGGTATTTCTAATTCCCACTTTTTAAGGAATCACCATACTGCTTTCCACAGTGGTTGTACCATTTTACAGTCCCACCAGCAGCATATGAGAATCCCAATCTCTCCACATCCTCGCCAGCATTTGTTATGTTCTCTCTTGTTGAGCTTGTCTACCAGTACTGGGACAAGATGATATCTCATTGTTGTTTTGATTTGCATCTCTCTAATGGCTAATGACCATGAGCATTCTTCATATGTTTGTTGGCTGCTTGAATATCCTCCTTGGTGAAGTGTCTATTCATGTCTTCTGCCCATTTTTTTAATTGGATTGTTTTTCTTTTTGTTATTGAGGTGTTGGAGTTTTCTATAAATTCTAGAGATAAGTCCCTTGTCATATATATCATTACCAAATATTGTTTCCCAATCTGTAGGTTCTCTTTTGGAGAAGTCTTTGGAAGCACATAAAAATTTAATTTTTCAAAGGTCCCAATCATCTGGTTTCTCTTCTGTTGTTT
>NW_006921871.1:4238149-4239632 GCF_000298275.1 Orycteropus afer afer | reverse complement strand
TATAGTTTTCTTTGTAGAGGTCTTTTGTGTCCCTGGTAAGATTTATTCCCAAATATTTTATTTTTTTGGTAGCTATTGTAAACTGTATCAATTTCCTTATTTCTTTTTCAGCAATCCCTTTGGTGGTGTAGAGGAATCCAACTGATTTTTGGATATTGATCTTATATCCTGCCACAATGCCAAATCTCTCAATTAGTTTCTAAAACAATATTAAGAAAAAAAATGTACAGCTGACCCTTGAATAACATGGGAGTTGGGGCGAATGACAACTGCATAGTTGAAAATCTACAAGTAACTTTTCACTCCCTGAAAACTTAACTACAAATAGCCTGCTGTTGGCAGGAAGCCTTGCCAATAACATAAACAGTTGATTAACACATTTCTTGCCATACTATTTTTAGATTTTCACATGAAGACATTCACACACATACACAACAAATAAGTTTATTAACTGTACAGCATAATGATTATTTATTATTTATTAAGTGGAAGTGGATCATTATAAAGCTCTTCATCCTGACTGTTGTGTTCATATTGAGTAGTCTAAGGAGAAGGATGAAAAGGAAGGGTTGTTTATGCTATCTCAGTGGTTGCAGAGGCAGAAGAGTTGGAAAAAGTGGAAGGGGAAGCAGGAGAGGCAAGTATACTCGGTGTAACTTAACAGAAATGCATCATATTTTCTGTTTGTCTCCTGTGTAGTAACAATCTTTTTTCCATAATTTGCTTTAGTTTCAGTGTTGGTATACATGAAGAAAGCAAAATGTAATTAAAATGACAAGAAAGGAAGAAAAGACCAAAATTGATGTCAGAAGAGACTGTGAAACTTTCTCTTGAAAAGAGAGTAATTAAAGTGAATGGAAGAAACGAAGAAATAAGTTCCGGCAAGATGGCGAACTAGGCACAAGGACTGCATAGACACTCTTCAACAAAGAAAAGGGAAACCAATTAACACAGACACAGAAGATAATCTTGGACCCCTGAGCCTTGAAGGGAAGGATACAAACGTGGACTAAACCACAACTAGCAAAAGAATTTGCGTGAAAATACCAAAAAAGGAGACACACGGAGCTGCAGTCTGGCAGCGGACTGAGCGACCCTGACGGCACAGACGACACAGCTTGGAGATTCCCGAGTGGTGGTAAGACCTAAGAATTAACCCAAAAATCACCCTACTAGCCAGGGACTGCACTGAGGACTGTTCAGTGTGGCTGGGGAACAAACGGAGAAGGTGAAGAGAACGGTAGGCTGAGCTGTGGACTTTTGCCGATCTGGAGATGCTGCCATTTTGAAGGTTTAAAATTGACTATTTTGGATATTTAAAGAGGCAGCACTCTTGCAGATTTCTGGGACTTAAGAACAAGTTCTGCTTTCCAGCAACCCCAAGGACACTCGGGGCCTGCAAGACTGAAAAGGTACGACATTCTTCTTGTTACTACACCCTACAACCGCTTGGTGAACGGAGGTGTGGCCATCCCCACTCCCA
>NW_006921871.1:4216945-4219791 GCF_000298275.1 Orycteropus afer afer | reverse complement strand
GTTGCATTGTGGTAAACTGTGGTCAATGACATGAGACAAAGTATATGTGAACTGCTGTATGGAAAGTGAATTTGCTCTGTAAATCTTCACCCAAATAAAAATAAATACATTAATTTAAAAAAAAAAGAAAGAAATGAAGAAATAGTAGAGCTTAACTGAAAATTTCAAAGAGTAATTCAAGAAGACAAAGTAAACTATTATAATGAAATGTAGGAGCTCTGATAGAGTAGTGCCACTTGACTGCTAACCAGAAGGTTGGTGGTTCAAACCCACCAGCCACTTCTCGGAAGGGAGGTTGGGCAATGTACTTCTGTAGTGATACCACCTTGGAAACCCAAGGAGGGGTCGCTATGAGTTGGGTCCAACTCGATGGCACATAACAACAACAACACAATGAAATGTGCAGACTTGGAGCTAGAAAGCCAAAAGCAAAGAAAATGCTCACCATTTCTCAAGATGAAAGAGCTGAAAAAAAATTTCAGGACTCAAACTGGAATACTGAAGGATTCTGTGGTTAAAATACTGAATAATGTGGGAAACATCAAAAGGAAATGGAAGGAATATACGATTCAGTGCACCAAAAAGTATCGATCAACATTCAACCATTTTAAGAAGTAGCATATGATCAAGAACCAATGGTATTGAAGGAAGTATCCAAGCTGTACTGAAGGAATTGGCAAAAAACAAGGATCCAGGAATTGATAGAGTATCCATTGAGATTTTTCAACATATAGATGCAGTGCTTGAGGTGTTTGCTCATTTATGTCAAGATATTTGGAAGACAGCTACCTGGCCAAATGACTGGAAGAGAACAAAATTTGTATCCATCTCAAACAAAGGTGTCCCCACAGAATGTGGAAATTATCAAACAATATTATTAATATTGAGGCAAGTAAAATTTTGCTGAAAAGAATTATAAAATGGTTGTAGCAATATGTTGACAGGAAACTTCCATAAATTCAAGCCAGATTTAGAATGGGAAATGGAATTAGGGATATCATTGTTGACATCAGATGGATTTTGGCTGAAAGTGAAGAATATCTGAAAGATGTTTACCAGTGAGAAGGCATTTGTGTTCACCATAACATATTATGAATAACATTGCAAATAATTGAAATTCCAGAACACTTGATTGTGCTCATGAGGAAACTCTACATAGAGCAAGAGGCTGGCTGTCATTTGAATAGAACAAGGGGATACGGCATGGTTTAAAATCAGGAACGGTGAATATCAGGGTCGTATTCTTTCACTATTCATATTCAATCTGTATGTATGCTGAGCAAATAATCTGAGAAGCTGCACTATATGAAGAAGACCATGGTATCAGGACTGGAGGAAAACTCACCAACAACCTGTGATATGTAGTTGACACAACTTTGTCTGCTGAAAATGAAGATGAAATGAAGCTCTTCCTGGTGAAGATCAAAGACTATATATAGTCTTCAGCATGAATTACACCTCAACATAAAGAAAATAAAAATCCTCACAACTGTACCAGTAATCAACATCATGATAAATACAAAAAAGATTGAGGTGGTCAGAGATTTCATTTTGCTTGGATCCACAACCAACCCATGGAAGAAGCAGTCAAGAAATCAAACTTATTGCACTGGTCAAATTTGCTGCAAAAGACCTACTTAAGGTATTAAAGAGCAAAGATGTCACGCTGAAGACTAAGTTGTACCTGCCACAAGTCATAGTGTTTTCAACTGCCTCTTAAGCACGTGAAAGCTAGACAATGAATAAAGAAGATCACAGAAGAGTTGATGCCTTTGAATTGTGATGTTGGCAAAGAATATTGAAAATACCATGGGCTGCCAGAAGAATGAATAAATCTGTCTCAGAATGCAGACAGAATGTTCTTTAGAAGCAAGAATAGCCAGACTTTGTTTCACTCAATTTGGTCATGTTCTCAGAAAGGACCAGTTCCTGGAGAAGGATATCATGCTTGGTAAAGTAGAGGGTCAGCAAAAAGAGGAAGACCCTCAATGAGATGGATTGACACAGTGGCTGCAGGGATGGACTCAAGCATAGCAAGGATTGTGAGTATAACACAGGACCGGGTAGTGTTTCATTCTGTTCTATATAGGATTGCTTTGAGTCGGAGCTGACTTGATAGCACCTAACAGCAATAAGAAAAAGTTTGAGAAACTACACATTCCACATTCATTTTCTTAGAGTGCAACTTTAAATGTGTTCCTGCAAAATGAATATATAAAACAACAAAGAGGAAAATACAGAATTCAGGAGACAGTGGCCTTAATCTAAGAGAGACAAAGAGAAGTCTCAAGAAAGATATGAGCACAAGACCTGGAGAGAGATCAATATAGAGTAAAAGTAAGAGGAAGAGAGAAGGATTGGAATAACAAAAAAAATAAACTCATTGCCATCGAGTCAATTCTGACTTGAAGCAACCCTATAGGACAGAGTAGAACTGTCCTATAGGGTTACAAAGGCTATAATCTTTATAGAACCAGATTACCATACGTTTCTCCTGTTGAGTGACTAGTGGGTTTCAAAAATGACCTTTCGAACAGCAGCCTAGTGCTTTCATCACTGTGTCACCAGGACTCCTTATGGTTGAATAGTTGGGAGAAAGTATAACAGGGTATATGACTGATCTAATTGATCATTTAGAAGTGTTAAACTTTAATAGCTGATTTATAGAAAATAATGCAAGCATCTACAAAAAAAGAGGAAACCATTTACCCTGTAGACTATTGCAAAAGATAAAGGAAAAATATCATAGCATAACATCCTGATTGCATGTTTGGTCAATTTCAGACTGTAGAAGCTGATAAAATTCTTCACTTTCCTCATCTGTGGCTTTGGTGGTTGGGGCATAA
>NW_006921871.1:4215282-4216552 GCF_000298275.1 Orycteropus afer afer | reverse complement strand
TCCTATTTTGAGAGCCTTCTAGCCTAAACGGACTATTCCTAAAGGTGCGTGGTAATGTACCAAACAGTGTTTCTTTGCTATTCATAAGGTTTTCCCTGGCCAATTCTTTCAGAAGTGGATGGCCTCTTCCTTCTTGCTAGTCTATCTCAGTCTATAAGCTGGGCTGTTACCTGTGCACAGGTGCATCTCTCTGGGTTTTAAACACCAGAGGCTCAGCCTCAAAAACTCACGTCTATATGTCACCACAGTAGGATAAACCAACAGACAAGTTTGTCCTGCTGTTGGAGACCTCTTGTGTCACGCCCACCTGGCTGACTGTTCCTCTGTCTGGCTTCCTGGCTTTTAATCCCCTTTCTCCTGCTCTTCTGGCCTGCTTCTTTGGGCGTCCCTGAGTTGTCTTTCCTCACCTGTATCCCTGGGGCTGACTGCTCTTCTGTCTGGGTTCAAGGCTTTTATCCCCTTTCTCCTGCTCTTCTGGCCTGCTACTCTGGGCGGGCCTGAGTTTCCCCTCCTCACCTAATCCCTTCGGCTGATTGCTCTTCTGTTCGGGTTCAAGGCTTTTATCCCCTTTCTCCTGCTCTTCCGGCCTGCTACTCTGGTGTCCCTGAGTTGTCTCTCCTCACCTGTAAGCCTGGGACTCAAGGCTTTTATCCCCTTCCCTCCTTTTCCAGCCTGCTACTCTGGCATCCCTGCATTGTCTCTCCTCACCTGTAAGCCTGGGGCTGACTGCTCTTCTGTCCGGGTTCAAAGCTTTTATCCCCTTCCCTGCTCTTCCAGCCTACTACACTGGCGTCCCTGAGTTGTCTCTCCTCGCCTGTAAGCCTGGGGCTCAAGGCTTTTATCCCCTTCCCTGCTCTTCCAGCCTGCTACTCTGGCGTCCCTGTATTGTCTCTCCTCACCTGTAAGCCTGGGGCTAATTTTGTTTAAAAAAACTAGAGGAATGAGCTGGTCTTCTAATCTTAAGTAGGTAGGAAATAATTTCCTTACAAGTGTGTCAGAAAGAAAATGTCCCCTTCAGCAGAGTTTTTCCCAAGTGCACCAGTATCCCATCTCCGAAGCTGATCCAAAAGCCTGACTCTCTAGCCACATAGTCAAGCCTGCACCCATGCAATCAGGATGTGTTAATTATCACTGGTGACTGGAATGCAAAAGTTGGAAGCAAAGAAGAATCACCCGTAGTTGGAAAATTTGGCCTTGGTGACAGAAATAATGCTGGAACTCGTATGGTAGAATTTTGCAAGACCAACGACTTGTTCATTGAAAACACCTT
>NW_006921871.1:4205448-4212942 GCF_000298275.1 Orycteropus afer afer | reverse complement strand
GCACTTAACAACAACAACAACATCATAGTATAAGCATTCTAAGTAGAGCAGAGTTGTTAATAGAATAATTTCTGACAATGGACTGATGGACTTATAACCTTGGTGCTGCCACTTATAAAATATGTGAGCCTGGGCAAGAACAGATCAGCAGCTAAAACTCAGTGTCTGTTAGATAACAAGCATCGTTCTAAGATCTTCATTTTGACCATAATTGAATTTTTAATTCATTGTGTTAAGTTTTATGATTATCCTCACTTTTTAGATGAGGAAACTAGTGCACTATTTAGCAATTTGTCTGAGGATTAATAATTAGTTGATAGTTAAAGTGATTCTTCTCAAGTCAACTCTGAATCAAGGCAGTCCTATGTGTGATACAGTAGGGGTTCCATGGGTTTTCAATGGCTGAGTTTCCAGAAGTGGATCACTAGGCCTTTCTTCCAAAGTGCCCTTTGGTGGATTCAAATCTCCAACCTATACGTTAAGCAGGGAAAAGCATTAACAGTTTGTATCACTCATGAACTCCAGTCAGTAGTAAAGACTGGTAAATTTTTTCACATTTCTGTGAAATGTACAGATGAGAAACTTACATTATAAGCTTACATTGTAAGTACTGGAAACAAGTAAAATAGTTAATCCCTCTGTTCTAAATTAGAGTTAAGCTGGGAAAAGTGAGTCACTGGGTGGTTACATATTTTTACTCATTGTACCATTAACAATGTACACATGTAGGAGAATTACTTAAGACTGCTTCAGTTTTCTCATCTGTGTCAACTTAGCTAAGTTGCTTAGTTGTGCCAGTTTGTCACTAAATGTTGTGTTCATTAAATTAGTTAATATATGTAAGAAATTTAGAACAGTGATTGCCACACAGTCAGTACTCAACAGAGATTATTATTTTAATTTTTATATTCTGTTTCTGCATAATTACTCATCTGTCAGTTTGTTGTAATATGGTAGATTGTCTCTGTAAGGCTGGAGGTTATGCCACCAGTATTCTGGATACCAGCAGGGCCAGCCATGGTGGATAGGTTTCAGTGGTACTTCCAGACCAAGATGGATTAGAAGGACAGGGCCATCCACTTCTGAAAAAATTGGCCACTAAAAACCTTGTGAATAGCAGTGAAATGCTGTCTAATATATTACTGGAAAATATTATGAAGAATCGTGAAATATTGTCTAATATGGTGCTAGAAAAGTGTCCCCTCAGGTTGGAAGACATTCAAAATATGACTGAGGAAGAGCTGCCTCCTCAAAGTAGAGTTGACTTTAATGACATGGATGGAGTAAAGCTTTTGGCACCTTCATTCGTGGATGGGATTCAACTGAAACAGATGCAAACATCCATTAATCATTGTAACACAGAATGTATGAAGTATGAATCTAGGAATATTGGAAGTTGTAAAAAATGAAATGGAATGCATAAAGATCAATATCCTACGCATTGTGTTGTTGTTGTTATGTACCGTCGAGTCAGCCCTGACTCATAGTGACCCCTCCTTGGGTTTCCGAGGCAGTATCACTATGGAAGTAGGATTGCCCAACCTTCTTTCCGAGGAGTGGCTAGTGGGTTTGAACCGCCAGCCTTCTGGTTAGCAGTCAAGTGCCTTAGCCACTACGCTACCAGAGCTCCCATTCTATGCATTAGTGACCTGAAATTGACTAAGTTTGGCCATTTGATTCAGACAATCATATGGCCTACTGTGCCAGAATGAAAAATTGAAGAGGAATTGCATTGCATTCAGTGGCAGAAAGAAGTTTCAAGATATATCCTGAAATACGATGAAGTCATTGATAAGAAAATATCCAGGGGCCTACAAGGAAGATCCCACAACTCATCTGTCAGTGTGTTGCACTGTGGTGGCTTGTGTGTTGCTGTAAGGCTGGAGACTACGCCATTGGCATTTCAACTACCAGCAGGGTCACCCTGCTGGTCAGGTTTCAGTGGAGCTTCCAGACTAAGACAGACTCAGAAGAAGGAAGGGGCCATCCACTCCTCAAAGTATTGGCCAGTGAAAACCTGATGAATAGCAGTGAAACACTATCTGATATATTACTGGAAAACTTTATGAATAGCCCTGAAACATTATCTGAAATAGTGTTACAGAATGAGCCCCTCAGATCAGAAAACACCCAAAATACAACTGGGGAAAATCTAGTTCCTCAAAGTAGATTCAACTTTAATGAGAAGATGGAGCTTCTGGGACTTCCATTTGCTGATGTGGCTCTACTCAAAATGGGAAGAAATAGCTGCAAACATCCATTAACAATCAGAATGTGGAATGCATGATGTATGAACATAGGAAAATTGGAAATTGTCAAAAATGAAATGGAACCCATAAAGATCAATATCCTAGGTATTAATGAGCTGAAATGGACTGGTGTTGCCCATTCTGGATCAGATAATCATATAATGTACTATGCCAGGAATGACAAATTGAAGAGGAATGCCATGGCATTCATCATCAGGAAGAATGTTTCAAGATCTATCCTGAAGTAGAATACTGTCAGTGATAGGGTAATATCCATGGCTACACGCAGGGTTCAAGCATGCAATAAGCTAGAGACCATTCCCAAAGCTGCTTCTTATATATAGGAGGCAGACCACATCGCTAAAGCAGCTACTCAGCTGCTTCTGGTAGATCCTACCATGGAGTTGATAGCCAGTCTCATCATGGGGAATAACTACCACCAGCTGCCCAGCCACTCAACCAGGCCCAGCCAAATTGACACACAAACTTAACTACCACACCAAGTAACATGTACACATGATTTCTATTATACAGGAGTTTATGGCTGACCTTTATTTTGAGCTTTGCATAGCCTTTCCACTTCCTTTCTCACTTAGTAATGTGGTATATTGAATAGAAAATCAGAATGCTTTTGGCAGTGGAGACTCTTCTAGTGCTATATTCCAATTTATGGGAAAGAAATATAAGTAGCTTAGTCTGTTACTCCCACACACTCTTGGTATAGTCCTGATTTTAATTTTGCTTCTACCCCATTTTTTCAAAACACTGGAGGGCTTTAGTCTATTAGTTACAATATAGAAACTCAACTCTATTCCTACAATATGATGGCTATAGCCTACTACCCAATTCTGATGGATGGATTCACTCTACTGTCCTCTTCTGGCTGGTAGGTTTAATCTAGGGGTTATTTTGGTCTTCTGCCTAGCTCATCAGCCACATTACCTCCCTCTTCATAGGGTGGGCTCCAGTTGGTATACTTGGCATACTTGCACTGCATGATACCAATGCTCTAGACATGTCTATTTGGGTGGGAGTGGAGCCTTGACTTTAGTCCACCCATGTTTTGATAGATCTATTTTTTGCCTCATTTCTGCTTTAATCTGTATCGCTTCTGTTCTCCCACCAATGAACATAAACTTGTTACATTTAGAGTGCAATCCAAATACTGAGGATTTTAGGGCGGATGAATTATCAGGAAGTCTGTAATTTTCTACCATCGCATTCCTTTTCTCTCTCTCTCTCTCTCTCTCTCTCTCATTGCAAGCTTGCCAGAAATAGTAGTTGTTCTCAAAACCACTATATGTAGCTTATCAGCTTTTTTACTGTAATCTTCACTGCTCTAACTACCTAGTATTTTGTGACTAACGTGTTTTAGCCTATTTCACTGCTAGGGGTTTTCGTCATTTCCACACTTAACCTTCAGTTCTCTTCTTCCTTTGCAGAGAGCGTGTACCTTGAACTTCAAATGAATTCCCTGTCAGGGAAGCTCACAAGATTGAGCTGATGGTCTCCAAGAATAGAGCTCTTCCTCTTACGCTGAACCCCTCACTTTCCCAGCAAGCAGCAGCATACTGCAGGGGAGAAGGGAGGGGTGGGTTGAGCCAGGGCAAGAATTGGTCTGGTGTATCTCACAACATAACTTAACCCACTGCTTTCATTGAAAATCAAACTCTACTGCTAAAGCTGGTCCAGTTGCCAGATTCTTTCACTCATAGGTCTCTTAAGTGTTCATTTTCTCTTTCCCCAGTTCAATACCCTCAAAGGAAACAACATTTTTCAATTGTTTTTTTTCGTACTTGAATTCCACATGAAAGACAGTTTCCAATTCTTTCCCTCTCTGCATGATGTTCCATGAAAATTAAGTTCTGTGAACTGAACATCTGTCTCAAAGTCCCAGAATGCTCCACAGCACTTGAGAAGTTTTCAGGGCTTGACTATTCAAAGTTGGTCCTCTTAAAGCACAGAAAGAACTTCACTAAGTTATCAACTACTCGATGATTTTGAGTTAAATTTTCTCCTCTTCATTTGCATCCTATGCCTTCCAATATTTTTCAAGGATAGCATGTCCTTAATAACTGACACATCTTACTTACCCCTTCCTGTATAGGCTATGAATCATTTGGTTCCCTCTCAGTGGGCAACTTCTCAGGTCCTATGGTCAAATTTAATTCTGTATCAGAGCTAATTTATATTCTAATATCTATTTTCTTCCCCAGTGAAAGTACCTATGTACCACTTTAATAGGGTATGTGATTGCCCAGAAAAAGAATGCATATCTCAGAGCCATTTGCACCTAGGTATGGTCATATGACTATGTTCTGGCCAATAAGATGTAAACTGAAATGCTGGGAGGTAGTGTCAGAGACTCTTCCTTAATAAACATTTCATATGTTCTTTGTCTTCTTCTTATCCTCCTCCAGCCTGCTGCCAGGAACATAGAAGATTCTATCATACCATCAGGCAGGATACAAGGCAGAAGGATCCTGGGCCCAAACACCTTATAATACCATATGAGTCTTGGAGTGCCAAGTCAGACTTTTATATGAAACAGTAATACATTTCTAACCTGCTTTAGTCAGGGGTTTTTGCATTTGCACCTGAACAAAATCCTGTCTTACTATCTCTATAGAAATGCCTTATTGCATGCTTGGAGCCATACTATTTGACTTTAATTGTCCCAGAGCTCACTTCTCATTGCATTATCTCAGTGTTGCATTATTGATCCTGGTAACTTTTTTCCAATTATGCTTTTGATTCTCCCCTTCAGTTTGAAATGAAGACTCTGTATTCAATTTTCTGCCCAACTATCACTTTCATTTTTCCTCCTTAGCTCAGTGATTTCACAGATATTCTTCCAGATACTATCTGACACCACCTAGTTCTGGATCTTCTGGACTCATGGGGTACCTTCTTGGGAAGAATTGACACAATGTGTTTACTCAAGAAAGAAGGTTGGTTTTCCCCAGCTTGTTCATAATTGTCCTGAAGTCAAAGGCTTTGTAAAAATTTTTTTCTCATCATATTTCTACCTAGAAAAGATGAAGGGACACAGAGAGAAAATCCATTTCTATGGAAAGAAAGTATACGGAAGTCACACAAATTAAAGTGGTAAATGTAACCATCAAACAACTCTTCCCTCTGACCTCACACTCCAGTCAGATACCTTTGAATGGTGGGATGTTATTTCTATTGCCATGCTGAGTTGACCTTCTCTGGACACTTTCCATGAGATGCTCCTAAATTTCCCATATAAATGTCTCTATTATTTTCAGTAGCATCAATGGACAATAAAAGATATGCCCTTAGCTCAGTCCCAGAACAGAATGTCCATTATCATTAATGATGATCATAACCTGAGAAAAGAGTCAATTAACCTCTTAGCATATGCCCTCATGCTACATAATCAGGCTTCCCTGGGGGTTTGGGATATATTTGATAGGACAGGATTAATTCAGCATAAAAATGTTCCCTGGCCTATTTGAACTTTAAGTAGAATACAAAATGACCTACTTTGACAATATATTTAACTTTTCTTACAGTTACTATTCTTTCCAACTCTGTTCATTACCTTGCCGAAGTGTTTATGTGAAAGGATTCTTAAAACTCTTACATCCACACCTATACTGGAATGTTATTATTATTTTTTTTAACACCATCTTATTGTCAGGAAACAGCCAGAGCAGGAAGTAAACAGGAAATTAGTATTAGCAAGAGATGACAAGTGACTCTGAAATAGATGGAGAGCTGGGGAAGAAAATCTTCAAAAATTCTATTTGGAAATTTCTGATTCAATGGTAGACCAGGCCACTCAAAGGAGAGAAATGGCTGTCCAGATAAAATAAAATTTAGAAAATGGAAGATCAGTGCTTCAAAAAGAAACAAGATACATTTTCACAAGAGAAATATAGTTCATTCTACTTGACATTCTAAAAGACATTGAATATGTTACTATTTGTGTGTCCATTTTAAGCTTCCACACCATTTTAAACAATCTGTGAAAATGAAAAGGTGAAAAAACAAAATAACTCTACTGGTATTGTTTTAGTTCAATTTTGGTGTAATGACCATCACATGTTTAAATAGCTCTTCCAAATCAAGATGTTCTGATAGCATGAAAACCCAAAGGTTGAGATTTATATTGAACTTTTCTATTACACTAATTATCTGAACTATGTGATCAAGCTCTTCATTTTCATCATTGTTTCATGTGTCTTTGTTTTTTTGTTCTTAACAAAATGAAAAACTTCTTGAAGGGAAGGTAACTATAATATAAATCTTTTTTTTGTTGTTGTTTTTTTTTTCTGGGAGAACATAGACTAAAACAAAGGATCTCAAGGATCTGTAAAGATAATGTTGATTATGAAGATAAATATAAATTTTGAAGTTGTTGCATATAAAATGTAGTTGTATTCACAAGGAGGTGATCACATGAAAAGAGATTTTAGAATAAGAGGACTTAAGACCAAGGCTTGAAGTTCTTCAACACTTAATGATTGAGTAGTAGAGGATTATAAGACCTTAACTAATTTGGGGAGTAAAATCCAGAGAGTTAGGAGGAATACTCCATATAAAATCTATTATAGTTAAATTAAAGCTTAATCACTGTAACAAAAAGACATGTTGCCAACAAAGGATTGAGGCTAAGCAATTCTGCCTGACTCCCCCAACACCACCACCACCACTACTGCCCTCCCAAAGAAGGGGAAATGGACTACTGCTGATTTATAGGACTTTCCTAAAGAATCCACCTGGGTAATCTGGAGAAAAGACATGGCACAGAACTCCTTCTAGATTCACCTGATCTAACCAGTTTCAGCTGACATTTAGTTTATGAATTTCCATTTAATACTTTGGATTTTCCTTAAGTAACTTGAAACATTACTTTTGAATTACATGAGGCAGAGGTTACAAAACAGTGTTGTGTAGCCATCAATCAAGATTGTATGTTGCTAAAATCTACCTGAGTCTGATGGGAAGATTTTTGATACATGTCCATTAGGTCAAACGTTTCTTTTTTTTTTGGAATAATTCATTGTGCTTTAGGTGAAAGTTAACAGAGTTAATTAGTTCAATAATTTTTACACATTTTTTGTATGACTTATTCCTTTCCAATGGGCAAAATATTGAATGATGCAGGAAACATCCAGAGAAGATGGCAGGAATACACAGAGTCACTGTACCAAAAAGAACTGATCGATCTTCATCCATTTCAGGAAGTGGCATATGATCTAGAACCAATGGTAAT
>NW_006921871.1:4195388-4195866 GCF_000298275.1 Orycteropus afer afer | reverse complement strand
TATCCTTCCTTCAAGGCTCAGGGGACCAAGATTATCTTCTGTGTATGTTTTAATTGGTTTCCCTTTTCTTTGTTGAAGAGAGTCTGTGCAGTCTTTCTGCCTAGTCCGCCACCTTGCCAAAACCGCCTGATCCCATATATATTTTTCAGCATAATGCTCAAAGCAGAATTTTTTTTTTTTCATCAATTAAGCTAAACTATTTTTTATTTTTAGATTTCAGGGAATATTTTTGTTTTAAGGTATAAACATTGTCAATAATCTTTAAATAGTTGCAAGACTTCATTCAGCCTCCATGGCTCCAGAAAATCTGGATTTCACGAGAATTTGAAATTTTTTTCCATTTTGCCCTTTGATCAGGATTAAAAACAAAACATTTTACTGTGACTTGGGTGAAAGTTTACAAAACACATCAGTTGTCCATTTAAAAACTCATACAAATTTTGTTTCATGTCACTGATTCAATCCCCTTAATGTAACA
>NW_006921871.1:4190637-4195002 GCF_000298275.1 Orycteropus afer afer | reverse complement strand
GGTTTATCTCATGGAAATGGCTCACATAGTTATTGTGGTAGTTAAGCTTGTCCACTTGGCTGAGCCTGGTTGAGTGTTTGGGCAGCTGGAAGTAGTTATTCCCCGTGATGAGGCTAGCAATCAGCTCCATGGTGGAATCTGTTGTGAGAAGCTGAGTAGCTGCTTTAGGGAATGTGGTCTGCTTCCCGTATATAAGAAGAAGCTTTGGGAATGGCCTCTAGCTTTTTGGCACACTTGAACCCTGTATGTAACCAAGTTGTTGTTCAATAGCTTGTCATGCACTGCTGATCTAGGGACTTCATCTGGACTTAAAGTCCTCTGAAGCCTGCCATGTTGTTTGGTAACATTGGGACTGGACCTTTTTATTTGTCAAACTTTGGCTTGTCAGCCTCAGCAGCTAGCAGCTGTCTGAATGAAGAAAATCTTCCAGCTTCAGTGGGCTGAGCTGAAGCCCAAGGTTGAGGGGCTTTTACCCAGCCCCTAGAGCCTGGCACTTTGAACTCGGACTTAAAGCCTCCAAAACTGTAACAGAATAAATTCCTGTTTGTTCAAGCCATCCCATTTGTGGTATTTCTGTTACAGCAGCACTAGGTAACCGAAACAGTTATAGAGGCTGGCAAGTCCCAATTTTGTGGATCATTTGTCTAGCTAGAAGTTCCTCCTGAGTCATGCAGCTGCAGGAGCTGATAAACCCAAGATCGGCAGACAATATTTGGTCATTCACTTTCTGGTGTCATTTCTTTCACCAAAGCCATATTTTTTCAACCATTGATGCTTCTCTGTTTCTAACTTTCACATTCCAATCACCAAACCAAAACCAAATGCACTGCCATCTAATCAATTCTGACTCATATGACCCCCGATGAGCTCCCAAGGCTGTAAAGATATATGGAAGCTGACTTCCCATCTTTCTTCCATGAAGCAGCTGGCGGGTTTGAACCACCAACCTTTTGGTTTTCAGCCAAATGCCTTAACCATTATACCACCAAAACACAAACACAACCACTGCTGTGGAGTTGGATGCAACTCATAGTGAGCCCTCTTTGGGTTTCTGAGTTGGTATCACTATGGAAGTAGATTGTTCAACCTTCCTTTCGAAGAGTGGCTGGTGAGTTTGAACCACCAACCTTCTAGTTAGCAGTCAAATGCCTTAAGCACTACGCCACCGGAGCTCCTATATTCCAGTCACCACTAATTATCAATACATCTTGATTTCATGCTTGATCAATTTCAGACTGCAGAAGTTGGTAAAATTGTTCTTTTTTTTTTTTTCCTCCCATCTTTGGCTTTAATGGTTGGTGTGTAAATTTGAATAATAGTAATATTAACTGGTCTTCCTTGCAAGCATGTGGATATTATCCTATCACTGTCAGCACTGTACTTCAGGATAGATCTTGAAATGATCTTTTTGACAATGAAAGTGTCACCATTTCTCTTCAATTTATCAGTCCTAACATAGCAGAACATATAATTGTTTCATTCAAAATAGCCAATGTCATTCCATTTCAGCTCATTAATGCCTAGGATATTGATCTTTATGTGTTCCATTTCATTTTTGACAAATTCCAGTTTTCCTAGATTCATACTTTTTAAATCCCACATTCCAATTATTACTGGCTGTTTACAGCTGTTTCTTCTCATTTTGAGTTGTATCACATCAGTAAATGAAGATCTCAAAAACTTTTATCCATTCACATTCTTCTGTTGAACTCTGCTTTGAGAAGGCAGCTCTTTCCAGTTGTATTTTGAGTGCTTGCCAACCTGAGGGTCTCATCTTCTGGCACTATATCAGACAAAGTTTCACAGCTATTCATAAAGCTTTTCAATAATATATCAAACAATGTTTCACTGCTATTCAAAAGGCCTTTTTTTTTTAAAGAAGTGGATGGTCCCATCTTTCTGAGTCTTAGTCTGTGAGCTCTGTTGAAACCTGTGCATCATGACTGATCCTGCTGGAATTTGAAATACTAGTGACATAGGTTCTAGCATCACAGCAACACACAAGCCACCACAGGACAACTGACAGATGAGTGGTGGCTTTGTGGACTATGTTGTGCCAATTTACCTTGATTTCCCCTAACACTATGGTTCTGAGTCCCTAGAGTCAGGGACTCAATCCCTCAGGGTCTTTTATTACAGCTAAGAAGTTTATGTAAGTTTTCCCCCTGTATGCTCTACTATATTCATGAATTTTTTGCAGCATATGCAAATACATCTACATACATACCCTGTGTCAAACCTATACATATTCATGGGTATATTCCCATTGATCAGGATTTTTATATATAATTTTTCATCAGATTTTTGGTGATGGTAGCTAGGCAGCGTCCAGGTCTTTTAGTGCCATGGCAGGAGGCATTTGTTCATGGTGACAACTAGCCACACTTTCCATTTGTCTAGCGAAGAAGCGAAGAAAAGTTGATGCTTTTGAATTATGGTGTTGGCAAACACCATGGTACCGTGGACTCAAAGTACAATGGACTGCCGGGAGACCTAACAAGTATGTCCTGGAAGAAGTGCAGCCAGAATGTTCCTTGGAAGCAAGAAAGGCCAGACTTTGTGTCTCCTATTTTGGTCATGCTGTCAGAAGGGACCATTCCCTGGAGAAGGATACCATGCTTGGTAAAATGGAGGCTATATTAGAAAAGGGGAAGGCCCCCAACAAGATGGATCGATACAGTGGCTGCAACAATGGGTTTAGGTATACCAGGGATTGTGAGGTTGGCACAGGACTGGGCAGTTTTTCATTCTGTTGTGCACAGAGTCACTATGAGTCACAGCTGACTCAATGACACTTAACAACAACAATTGTAGGAGACTAACACAATGCTTTTGATGAAAGACAGAACAACTGCAAAGAAACTCAGCAAAGGATACAAAAGATCTAAACAACACAATCAACCAAATAGACCTCATAGATGTATACAAAACACTCCATCCAACAATAGCACAATATATTTTCCCCTGGTGGCATAGTGCCTAAGACATTTGACTGCTAACCAGAAGGCTGGCAGATCAAACCCTCCAGCAACTCCTTGGAAGGAAGATTGGGCAATCTACTTCCATAGTGATACCACCTTGGAAACCCAAGGAGCAGTCGCTATGAGTTGGATCCAACTCAATGTCAGTGAGTCTGGTTTTTGGTTTGGTTTTCAGTGCATATGGAATATTTTCTGCAATAGACCATATGTTAGGCCAACAAGGAAACAATAATAAATGTAAATATGCCAAAATTCTACAAGGCATCTTTTCAAATCATAATGCTATAAAAATAGGAATCAACAATAAGAAGATCAAAGAGAAAAAAAAAAAATACACAGAAACTGAAAGACAGTCTTCATAGAAAGTATTGGGTAATCAAGCCAAAACCAAACCCACTGCCATCCATCAAGTCAATTCCAACTCATAGTGACCCCCGTTTGTTTTCCAAGATGGTAAATTGATATGGAACTAGGTTGCCCTATCTTCCTTCCACAGGGTGGCTAGTGAGTTTGAACTGCCAGCTTTCTGGTTAGCAATCAAATGCTGTATTCATTGCACCACTAGATCTCCTTATTGGCTAATCACTTACTTACTCACTACCATCAAGTCAATTCCAATTCATTCCAACCCATTTTGGGTTTCTCAGGCAGTAAATCTTCACAAAAGTAACTTGACCCATCTTCCTTCCACAAAGCAGCTAGTAGGTTTGAAATATCAACCTTCTGGTTAGCAATCAAATGTCTTAGCCACTCTGTCATCAGAACTCCTTTTATTGGGTAATAGATAAATAAAAAATAAAATAAAAATGTTCCTTGAATCAAATGAGAATAAAAACACATCATACTGAAATCTTTGTCACATAGCAAAAGCAATGATCAGAGGACAATTTATAGCAATAAATATACACATCAAAAAAGAAGAAAGAACCAAAATCAACACTTCAACCCCAAATCTCCAACAATTAGAAAAACAAAGGAAAAAGAAAAGAGCCCATAGTCACCAGAAGCAAAGAAATAACAATGTGGGCAGAAATAAGTGAAACAGAAGAGTGAAAACAATAGAAAGAATCAACAAGACTAGAAGTTTGATCTTTGAAAGAATTAATAAAATCACAAACCACTAGTAAATTTAACAAAGAAAAAGAAAATGTAAGTAAAATGAATAAAAATGAAATAGCTGGTGTCACAGCAGAACTACCTGAAATAAAAAGGATAACAAAGAATACTATGAAGAACTGTACTCCAAAAAATTTGAAAACCTGGAAGAAATGGACAAATTTCTAGAAACACACTACATACCACACTAACACAATATGAAGGAGAAAATTTGAACAGACTCAGCACAAAAGAAAAAATTAAAAAGGTTATATAAAAATTACCAACT
>NW_006921871.1:4189159-4190537 GCF_000298275.1 Orycteropus afer afer | reverse complement strand
ACTAACAGATCTGTCCTGGAGGAAGTGCAGCCAGAATGCTCCTTGGAAGCAAGAATGGCCAGACTTCGTCTCACCTATTTTGGTCATGTTGTAAAAAGGGACCATTCCCTGGAGAAGGATGTCATGCTTGGCAGAGTGGAAGGTTGTCGAAAGAAGGGGAGGCCTTCAACGAGATGGATTGACACGGTGGGTGCGATGATGGGCTCAAGTATAGCAGGGATTGTGGGGCTGGCACGGGGATCGTGCAGTGTTTCGTTCTGCTGTGCATGGGGTCGCTATGAGTCCGAAATGACTCCACAGCTCTTAATAACAACAACAACATTCCTTTTGTACAGTCACAATATAGGGCAGTGTTGGACATACATGAAGCATTCAACAAATCACAAAGTTGTTCAATAAATTTCAGGATTGTGCAATAGAGTGATATTTAAAAAGATCACGTGCCAGATCCTTCAACTATATCATAGATGTTGTTGTTGTTGTTGTGTGCCGTCGAGGCAGATCCAATTCATAGCGACCCCTCCTTTGGTTTCTGAGGCAGTATCTCTATGGAAGTAGATTGCTCCATCTTCCTTCCGAGGTGTGGCTGGTGGGTTTGAACCACCAGCCTTCTGGTTAGCAGTCAGCTGCCTTAGGCACTGTGCTACCAGTGTTCCCTTTGTTACCTATACTATTTAAAAATATTAGGGCATACAAGGGGAAAATTATTGCAAATAATAATTTAGCACTGGGGACAAAATTAAAAAGTAAAAGATTGCATTATAAAATAAAATGTTTTGCATTTTTAAAATATAGGTGTTTATTCACAATTTAAAAAAATTTTATTTGTTGTTGCTGAAAATATACACAGCAAATAAATAGTCCCATTTACCAGTTTCTAAATGTATAATTCAGTGACATAGATTACATTCCTTGAGTTGTGCAATTATTCTCACCTTCCTGTTCTGGGTTATTCCTCTTCTATTAATATAAATTAACAGCCCAATAAGGTTTCTATCTTATTTTTCAAGTTGTTGTTGTCAATTTGGGAGCTCTGATAGCACAGTGCCTAAAGCATTTGACTGCTAACCAGAAGGCTGGTGGTTCAAACGCACCAGCCACTCCTCGGAAGGAAGGTTGGCCTGGGCAGTCTACTTCCATAGTGATACCAGCTTGGAAAGCCAAGGAGGAGTCACTATGAGTCAGATACAACTTGACAGCAGTGAGTTTGGTTAGGTTTTGGTTGTCAATTTGATCATATTTATTGTGATTTGGGTGAAGATTTACAGAGCAAATTCACTTTCCGTACAGCAGTTCACATATACTTTGTCTCATGTCATTGACCACAGTTTACCACAATGCAACAGCTCCCCTCCCACTTCCTCCCCATAGTTACCTC
>NW_006921871.1:4188342-4188804 GCF_000298275.1 Orycteropus afer afer | reverse complement strand
TCTCATAGTTGTATAGGCTGCAGATCAGATGGTGTATCAGTCACTAGGACTAATTGTTTCCATGAATTTTGGTTTTCTTCATTCTTCTTTGCTCTTGACTAGAAGAGATCCATTGTTGCATCTAGATAGCAGCTTGTTAGCTTTTAAGATCCCAGTTGCTACTAGTCAAATTAGGAGGGGGAACAATGTTTTGTATAGTATGTTATGCCAACTGAGCTTGATGTTCCCTGAGACTATGGTCCCAAGCCCTCAGGTTCAACTAATCGGTCCCTCTGGGTAGCTGGCTGTGACTAAGCAGTGACCAAGCAGTGACCACAAGCTTGCCCCTTGTCAGCTCTACTATACACCTGGGAATTCTGATAATTCACATAAAATTATAAGACCTTTGTCTGCCAACCCCATATATGGTCTTGGATACACTCCACATTTCATAGACATACCTAATCCTTTAGCCTGTCCACC
>NW_006921871.1:4152934-4188242 GCF_000298275.1 Orycteropus afer afer | reverse complement strand
TATATATATATATATATAAAGTCCTGCCCAGGCAGTTTCATTGGTGAATTCTATCAAACATTCACAGAAGAGCTGACATCAATACTACTCAATCTATATCAGAACATAGAAAAGGATGGAATAATCTAGACTTTACTCTAAGAAGCAATCATAACCTTGATACCAAAGCCAGGCAAAGACATCACTTAAATAGAAAATTATATCCCAGTATCCCTCATCAGCATAAACAAAAAAATTCTCAATAAAATCCTAGCCAGTATAATCCAGTAACATATCAAAAAATAATACACTGTGACAAATTGTGATTCATACCAGGTATACAAAGATGGTTTGATATTAGAAAAACAATCAATGTAATCCATCACATTAATAAAACAAAGGAAAAAAACAAAAACATGATCATATCAATTGATGCAGAAAAGGCATTTGACAAAATTCACCTCTTGATAAAAATACTCATCAAGATAGGAATAGAAAGGAAATTCCTCCACATAATTAAGAGCAGATACAAAAAATCAAAGCCAACATTATTCTCGACAGAGAGAGACTCAAAACATTCCTGTTGTGAATAGGAACCACCCAAAGCTGCCCTTTAACATCTCTATTCAATATTTTATTGGAAGTACTACTTTGAGCAATGAGACAAGAAAGGGAACTAAAAGACATCCAATTTGCAAAGAAGTAAATCTCTATTTGTAGATGATATGATCCCAAATACTGAACAATAAAACTAATGAAACTAATAGAAGAGTTCAGCAAAATGGCAGGGTACAAGATCAACACATAAAAATCAGTCCAATTTCTTTATAGAGTTTTAAGAGAACTCTAAGCCAGATTCCTCTACAGAGTTCTAAGAGAACTCTGAAAAGGAAATCAGGGAAAAGAAATATTTCCAGTAACTACTTAAAAGAGGAAGTACTTAGGAATAAATCTAACCAGAGACACAAAAGCAAAACCAAACTCACTGCCGTGGAGTCAGATCCGAATCATAGAGACCCCTCCTTGGGTTTCCGAGACAGTATCACTACAGAAGTAGATTGCCCAACCTTCCTTCTGAGGAGTGGTTGGTGGATTTGAACTGCCAGCCTTCTGGTTAGCAGTCAAATGCCTTGGGCACTATGCCACCAGAGGTCCTAGAGACACAAAAGACCTATACAAAGGAAAATACAAAACACTACTACAAGAAACTGAAAGAGATACACATAAATGAAAGAGCATACAATGTTTGTAGATAGGAAGACTAAAATATTGTGAAAATGTCAATACTATCTGTGTTAATTGAATTGTGTCCCAAAAAAATATGTCAACTTGTCTGGGTCATATTCTCAGTGGTTTGGCAGTTGTGTAATGATGTAATGTGGCAGTTATATAATGATTCTCCATGATGTGATCTGATATGATCAATAAGTTGTAAGAGGACTACGGTGGAACGCAACATCCTTAAGTCCAGCACAGCCCTGAAGCAATGTAAGGGAAGTTATCCTGTGGTATGGCCAGCAACCCTTTTATCTTGCAAGCGACAAAAGGAGAGAGAAGCAAGCAGAGAGAGGGAGACCTACTACCACCAAGAAAGAAGAGCCAGGAGTGGAGTATGACCTTTAGACCCAAGGTTCCTGTGCGACCCTATGTACAAAAGAATGAAACACTACCTGGTACTGCAACATCTTCACAATCCTTGTTATGTTTGAGCGCATCATTGCAGCCACTCCATTTCATTGAGGATCTTCTCCTTTTTCACTGACACTATACCAAGAGTAATATCTTCTTCCAGGGACTAGTACCATCTAACAGCATGACCAAAGTGGGTGAGAAGAAATCTGGCCATTCTTGCTACCAAGGAGCATTCTGGCTGAACATCTCCAGGGCAGATTTGTTTGTTCCTCTGGCAGTCAATGGTATTTTCAGTATTCTTGCCAACACCACAATTCAAAGCCAGCAATTTTTCTTTTGTCTTCCTTATTCATTCACATGCATATGAGGCAACTAAGAAAAAAAACATAGCTTGGGTTAGGTTCGGACACCTTAGTCTTCAAAGTGACATCTTTGCTCCTTAACACTTTCAAGAGGTCTTTTGCAGCAGATCTGCCAAGTGCAACACAGCATCTGATTTCTTGACTGTTGCTTCCATGGGTGTTGATTGCAGAACCAAGTAAAATGAAATCTTTGACAACTTTGTTGTAGGAACAAAAAGGTCCTTACCCCCTGTCATACAGAGCCAATACCACAACAAGTTGAAGTGGGAAAGCAAACAATTTTTGAGTATCAACACCCAAGGAGACAGAGAGAATCATTTCTCCAAAAAGTCTTCTCCTCAAGCTAAGAAAAGTTGAGAGTTTTTAAAAGGAATTGGGCTCTGGTGTAGGAGGGCTAGAGGAATGTTGATAATGTCATCTTCTTGTTATCAGCATGAGTAGTCTCTTCCTTCTATCACTCTGGTGAGTGATATAAAACTTACCTTGTTGTTGTTGTTGTTATTTGCCATCAAGTTGGCCCCGACTCATAGCGACCCCTCCTTGGGTTTCCGAGGCAGTATCACTACGGAAGTAGGATTGCCCAACCTTCCCTCTGAGGAGTGGCTGGTGGATTTGAACTGCCAGCCTTCTGGTTAGCAGTCAAGTGCCTTAGGCACTATGCTACCAGAGCTCCTTAAAACTTACCTTAGTCAGGATTATTCTTTAAACTCTTCATACTTGTCCAGGAACATTAACTCTAGAGGAGGGGAGAAAGTGGGAGTGGCAATGTGGGAGTCCCTGTTTCTTCTTTATCTTGGTTGCTTGCTGTCTTTATTCTCAGAGTGTCTTGCGCCATAAACTACAGTTATGAGCAAAAAAATGGACAGTGGGTTTAATCACATCTCAAAGGGATGTGTAAGGAAAGAAAACAACCTAGAGTGACTATTTATGTAGAAGGAAGGAGCAGAAAAAGAAAATTAATCATTATGGTTAATGTCTACTCTATTCGTAGCTGAAGAAGAATTGATGCTTTTGAGATGTGGTGCTGGTGAACAATGCTGAAAGTACCATGGACTACTGAAAGAACTAACAAATCTGTCCTGGAGGAAGTACAGCTGGAATGCTCCTTGGAAGCGAGAATGACCAGACTTCCTCTCACCTACTTTGGTCATGTTGTCAGAATGGACCATTCCCTGGACAAGGATGTCATGCTTGGTAAGGTGGAAGGTCAACGAAGGAGGGGAAGGCCCTCAACGAGATGGATTGACACAGTAGCTGCCGCAATGGGCTCAAGTATAGCAGGGATCATGGAGCTGGCCCCAGACCGGGCGCTGTTTCGTTCTGCTGTGCATTGAGTCGCTATGAGTTGGAGACGAGTCAATGGCACCTAACAACAACAATCACAACAATTATAGCTGTTAATTTGTTATGCTTCTGTAATTTCTCAGCAAGATGGCTTCTCCAGTCCTTCAGCAACTTCAATCTTTTCTCCATTTATTGTGATGTTGTTTATTGGTTCAATTGTGAAGATTTTTTTTTCTTTATGTTGAGATGTAATCTATACCGAAGACTAGTCTTTGATCTTCATCAGTGCTTCAAGTTATCTTTGTTTTCAACAAACAAAGTGAGTGAAATTAGTCAATCACAAAAGGATTAATATTGTATGAGACCACTATTATAAAAGGTCAAGAAAAGGTTTCCACACAGAAAGAAACAATCTTCAGATACCAGAGGTGGGAAGAAAAAAGAGGGTAAATCACTAACTAGAGGGTAGACACTTATAGCTTGGGTGAAGAGAATGGGAACATATATTAAAGGGAGGTCATTACAAAATGATCAAGGTGAAGGAAGGCACTGAACATGGTACAAGAGTTAAAAACAACAAAACCAAACCAAAACCAAACTCACTGCTGTTAAATCAGATCCAACTCATAGCAACCCCTCCTCGGGTTTCCAAGGCAGTATCACTACGGAAGTAGATAGCCCAATCTTCCTTCCAAGGAGTGGCTGGTGGGTTTAAGGTAAATACTATTATATACCCAATCCTGCAATAATAGTAATAAAAGATTATTTACAAGTGGCTACATAGATGGAAACACAAGTTGAACAACAACAACAAAAAAAGTTTGGAAGGTGAATGGGAGTACACCCATGAGTATATATAGGTTTTATAGAAGATATTTTTACGTATGTATTTATGTATGCTGCAAATAGATCAATGAACCTAGTAGGCCATATAGGGTGCAAAGTTATGAAAACATTTCAGTCATAACCAAACACTTTGAAGGAATGAGTCACTGGGCCTGGGTACTCCATACTGTAGTCTCAGGGAACACCAAGGACAATTAGAATAACATGGTCTACAAAGACAATGTTCTACATCCTTCTTTGGTGAGTAGTGACTAAGTTCTTAAAAGTTTATGAGTGGCTGTCTAAGGTGTAACTAGTGCTCTCTCCCCATCCAGAATAAAGAAGATTGATGAAAATCAAAGACACAAGGAAAAAAATTGGTGCAAAAGAGTGATGACCTATGTGAATCCCAGCCACCATGATCCTGAGACCAGAAGAACTAGATGCTGCCCACCTACCACTGTTCATCACTCTTAAAGTGATCATAATAGGTGGTCGTGAATAGAGTGGGAGAAAAATGTGGAACAAAACTTGCAATAATAATTAACAAAACAAAACAGGCTTACTGGTGTGATAAACACTGGTGGAACCCCTGAGACTATGGTCCTTAGTCACCCTTCAAGCGTAGAACTAAACTCACCTCCCATGGCTCAAGTTTCAACCAAATAATAGAGAGGCCTATAAGTTGAACAATAACACAGGAAGGTATGCACTTCTTAGAACAACCAACCACACAAGATCAAAAGGGTAGCATTTGCCCAGAGATAAAACTCAGAAGGAAAGAAGGGATAAGAAAGGAGGACAAATAAAACGGTGAACACAGGGAGGAAGTGGGAAGAGTGCTGTTACACTGTGTGGATTATAATCAACATCACAAAATAAAACGTGTATGAATTGTTGAATAGAAAACCAATTTGCTCTTTAAACTTTTTTTTATACAAACACAAAATAATTTTTAAAAAGTTTAAAAAGTAAAAATATAGAGATACTTGAAGCATCATTCCAATAAAAGAAAATGAATCCCTGAATTGATTAGGGAAATAACAAATAGATATATTTTTTAAAATAATAATAATGAAACAAATAAACCCAAAGCATCAAGTGGTAGGTGGAAATTGCCAGAGTAAGCAAGGATTAGGCCTACAGCTGTGATATGAGACTTAAACAACAAATGTATCTAATCCCCTAGTAAACCATTCAGTAAAAAGGAGTTTTTAGTGGAACGATAATATTTAAGGAGCTGTGGTGGTGTAGTGCCTAAGGCATTTGACTGCTAACAAAAGCACCAGCCACTCCTCAGAAGGAAAATTGGGCAATCTACTCTCATAGAGATACTGCCTCAGAAACTCAAGGAGTGGTCACTATGAGTCAAATCTGACTCAACAGCAGTTTTTTGGGGAGGGCGGGGGGTAGCATAGTAAGTAAGACATTTGGCTGCCAGCCAGAAGATAGGTAGTTCAAACCCACCAGCTGCTCTGCAGGAGTAAGATGGGTATGGTACAGTGAATTACTTGTTATGGCTTTTGTAGCCATGGTCTTTGCCACTCCCACCAGATTACTGGGTGGGACCATAAAAATATGGTGTATGGAACTCTAATGTGAGGATTGATTAGTTTTGTTATGCTGCTGTGCTTAAAATGAGCCCTCCTTAAAGTGAGAAGTGGGAATCTCACTGCCATCAAAAAGAGAATAGCTAGAGGTGAAGTGGAGCATATCCTTGGACCTGAGATCCCTGTACTCAACCTCCTTGGCAGAGATACCCAGCAGAGATGGCAGCAGTTGAACCAAAAGGCATGAGACAGAGTGGAGGCCTTGCTGGCCCACAGAAAGAGAAAGCTGAGTGACTTTGGCCAGAAGCCTTGCTGTCAGAGTGGGGTATACCTAGTTGTACCTGTTGGCAGAGCTAAAAGAGCTTTGTAACACTTGGTGGAACAGGACAGAGGCCAGGCTGAGAAGCCAGAAGGCAAAGAGATGTACCTGAGGGCATATCAGAGGGGAGAGTGTCTTGATCAAAGAACTGTATCCTGAGCATGTTCCTGAACTTGAGTTGCAGTCTTTTACTTCCCTGTTGTTGTTGTTGTGTGACGTCGAGTCAGACCCAACTCATAGTGACTCCTCCTCTCCTCCTTGGGTTTCCAAGATGGTATCACTACAGAAGTAGATTGCCCAACCTTCCTTCTGAGGAGTGGCTGGTGGGTTTGAACCGCCAGCCTTCTGGTTAGCAGTCAAGTGCCTTAGGCACTAAGCTACCAGAGCTCCAGTTACTTCCCTAATAGACCCTACAATCATAAGTATTGTCTCTGAATTCTGTGTGGCCATTGCAGCCAATTTCCTAACATAGCAGAGAAGTAGTGAGTGCGTTGGGAGGGACAGTTGGTGTCAGAATTGGTAAAAAGGGTGGAAGGTGGTGGCATGCCTGGCCTCGTAGGAATAAGTCTTGGGCTGATGATGATAATTCTGTCTCCCTCTTGTGAAGTTAGAGGAAGTCAGAAGATGCCGACCTCATGCCCTATTTGCAATGGAGCAAAAGATTTACATCCTTGGAAATCCAAAGGGGATCACTGTAATTTGGAATTGACTCAATGACAGTGAGTTTTTTTTTTTTTTTTTTTTTCTTTTTGAGTCATGACAATCATAATGAAATGAATACTCAAGTACTAGAAAGGTAGTCTTGGAATTCTTGTGTTGGAAATACAAAATAGAATAATTTTATTTGCTTTGACCCGTGCAGAAAATAAGTGTACATCACCAGAACATACTCATATCTCATCAAAGAAGGTAATTATATGACTTTCATTTGGAGGTGTTTACATGCGTAATGAGGTTTTGGCTGTTATTCATGTCCCATCTTCATACTTGTGCTTGGACTTTTTTGTTGGTAGGCAAGGCATTCACTAGAAATATCCTTATCATTTTTCTAATATCCTTCACAAAAATTGATTTAGAATGGTTGACAACTTTTCCTTGTTGTTGTGGGTTACCTCATGTAGGACAGTAGCACATTTTTACTTAAAATCTTTTGACATTACCAAGAGGCCAAATATTGTTTTCAGTTAATTTTTATTCATCTCTTTTCCAATATTTTTCTCACATATTAGTGTGAAATTTTGACATTATGTTATGGCATTTTAGATTTCTCCGAAATGTTGTTTTGTAAAGGTATCAAGGGGAAAATATTTTTTAGAGAAACCTTCTTACTATACAGGTGAGCCAGTGAGTTTCCTTTAGTATCTAAGTCACCTTTCACTGAGAACATATCTACTTTTATTATAGTTCATTCCTTTGTCAGCATCAGGAAGTACAGACATTCTGTGGCATGTTTACAATTTTTTTTTATAGCTGTCCCATTTAAGATAAGAAAATCTTGCTGTTTTGAAACCATGTTAAGTTAATGGACAAGTCCACATGCATATCTATTGTCTGTGTATATATTAACTCTTTCATCCCTGGATTGTCGTTAGGCCTTAGTGAAGACAGTTGGGCTGACTTAGTCCCTGATAAGGGAACATACTCTAAGAGCAAATTGACATCTGTTATAATAGAGCAAATCTGAGAATCTCCTTTTACAGCCATTAAGTATGACTGAAAGGTTGGGAGTTTGAACCCACCAGCCACTCTGTGAAAGAAAGATGGGGTAGTCTGCTTCCATAAAGATATACAGCCTTAGAGACTCAATACAAAATAAAAAAACAAAACAAACTCACTGCGCTCAAGTTGATTCGACTCATAGTGATTCCTCCTTGGGTTTCTGAAGGGTTATATCTATGGAAGTAGATTGCCCAATCTTCCTTCTGAGGAATGGGTGGTAGGTTTGAACCACCAGCCTTCTAGTTAGCAGTCACATGCCTTAGGCACTATGCCGCTGGAGCTTCCACCAGGTTGCTATAAGTTGGAATCAACTTGATAGCAATGAGTTAGGGTTTTTTGGGAATCAGTAAACATAATCAAATCTGCACTTTCTAAAGGAATTTCTAATAAGTGTGCACGAGTCATAGAGAATTCTTAGAGAGTGCACAACAGAGACAAAACATATGCAAAATAAGTAGCCCTAACAAGTTTTTTGACTGGTGACTGAAGACAAAGTTTATACACCAACATACACCAGCCTGATAATGTCTTATTTTTCTTAGCCCTCAGGACTTGTTTTAATTATTGATTATTTATGGAGTGATAGGTTTATAACCATTGCCTATTCTATTATCTTTTCTAAAAAATACTTTGTGACAAACAGTTGTTTTTGTTATGTGTCGTTGAGTTGGACCCGATTATAGTGACCCCTCCTTGGGTTTCCGAGGTGGTATCACTATGGAAGTAGATTGCCCAACCTTCCTTCTGAGGACTGGTTGGTGGGTTTGACCTGCCATCCTTCTGGTTAGCAGTCAAATGCCTTAGGCACTACACTACCAGAGCTCTGACAAATATGAAGTGAGGTGAAGAACAGGATTTTACAAGAATCTTTAGAAAGATGTTTTAGTTATCAAATATTACTGTGTGACATCTACCAAAAAAATTATGGTAACATTTATATTCTCACAGTTTCTGTGGGCCAGGAGTTCAGGAATGGCTTAGATATAGGTCCTTCTCACACAAGAGGTAGCAGTCAAGCTGTCACCTGGGACTCCTGTCATCTTACAGCTTAACTGGGGAAAAATCTACTCCCAAGCTCACTTACATGGTCGTAAGGAGGCCTCAGAACTTCAATTGCTGACATTAGTTCCTTGCCAAGTGGGTCTCTCCATAAACCAGCTCACAACACAGCAGCTGTGAGAAAGAACACCCAAGAAAGAAGTCTGGTGGTGCAATGGTTAAAGCATCCAGCTGCTAGCCAACATAGCAGCAGTTCGAACTTACTAGCTGTTAAGAGAAAGATAATCCAGTCTGCTTTTGTAAAGATTTACAGCCTTGGAAACCCTTTGGAACAGTTCTGCTCAGTTGTATAGGGTTACTATGAATTGGAAACAATTCAATGGCAGTGGATTTGATTTGTGGTTTTGGATCTCAAAAGTGACATCTCACCATTTTTATTATATTCTGTAAATTAGAAACAAGTCACTAGACCCAGCCCTCACTCAGTAGCAGGAGATTAAGTAAGGGAGTGAATACCAACAAGTGAGAATCATTTAGGGCTATGTTTGAGGCTTTCTACTATAGACCCCTTCTGGGCCTCAACAACATACATTGCTCCCTGTAAAATAAGTTACTTTCTTCCAAGGTACCTAAAAACATTGTCCAATTACAATATTAGTTCAAAGTTTAGAATATCATTATCCAAATCAGATCCAGTAAAGATTAAACTCCTTTCAAACCATGAAACTAAGGAGAAAATTCTACATCTCCCCCTTGCATCAAAATACAATGGTGGAATGGACATAAGATAACTGTTATAGGCATTGCTGTTCAAAAAGGGGTGAATGGAAGACACAAAGGAATCACTGGTCCAAAGAAACTCTGCATTCCAGCCAGGTAAGTGTTGGAAGTTCCTTGACTAGGCCTCAAAGCATAGGGATAATTCCCCATGGATCTCAATTCTATCTTCTTGGCTCTTATTCTTCTTTCTTTTTTTATGAAAGGTCATACGTATTTGCAGGTAAATATTTTTCCTGGTCGACTTTTTTTACTGGTAAAAGTTGGAGAACTTGACTACTTATTTTAATTTTGAACTATTTGTCCTTATATCTGAGCTGAAAGTGTTTCTGCTGAGATAATTCTTTTAAAAACTGTATGAGCTTCCCATAAGTCTCATGGAGGTGCTTTCCATTAGACAAAAGTCACACTCACAAATCTCTTCAATATAAGCCTTTTTTTTTTAAGATCTATGAAGCAAACACTGAATATCTCTATAGGGCTTTTTATGTGATTAAATAGTACTTTATGGCACCTCCTTTCATCTGAGCCTTTAACAAAAGATTTTAAAGTCACATTCTTGGTTTCATTTCTAAATCATGATTTTTGGCAGTATTCTGGATTTAATCTTTGCTCAGAATAATACATTTCTTAATTTTTGTATCATCTACCATCTTGAAGAGGTTGAAACTTTTCAAAAACATCATCTTACCTCCTTTTGTTTAATTTTTTTTCCCCCAATTTATATCTTTTCTTTCTCCAAAATCAGGCACCACCTTCAATACTTGTCTCTTTAGGTAGATCACTCAGCTTTCCATGTTATGTCCGTAAATAGTATTGTCGAGTTTCCTACCACTATATATGACAAGGATTCTTGGTTTTTTTAGTTTCCAGTTATTTTTCTCACTTCCTTTTGGTGCCTCATCAGTGGTATCTACCAAGTCCCATTTTCTGATACTGAGTTTAAAGTACTCTGAGCTTTCACTAACTAACTCCTCAAAGCCTACTTATTGCCCAGCTCAAAATTCATTCCTACATTTTAGGTTTTATTATTTATTTATTAATAACAGCACTCCACTTACAGATACCAAAATCTACTTATCCATTAACATTAAAAAAAAAAAAGTGTACCAAATCTTAGCAGCTTAAAATAACAAATATTTGTTATCTCACAGTTTCTGTAAGTTAGAAATTTAAATGCAGCCTATCTGGGTGCTTCTGGTAAGACTCTCTCATAAGGTTGCAGTTGAGTTGTCTGTTGGGACTGTGGTTATCTCAAAGCTTGATTGGGAAGAATCCACATCCAAGCTACTTATACAGCATTACTAGGCCTTTAGATCTTATTGGTTATTAGTCAGAGACATCAGCTCCTTACCACCTGGGCTTCTCATTAGAGAAATTCACAACATAGCAACTGGCTTCACTCAGAGTGAATGAGTGAAAGAGTATAAGTATCTAAGAAAAACATTATTGTTTTCATAACCCAATCTTGAAAGCAACATCCTATCATGATTGCAATAATGTTCTCATTAGAGTCAAGCCAACATGCCCAGCTGATATTCAATGAGATGTGATTACAGTAGGGTGGGGATCACTGGGGCCAATTCAGAGACTGCCTACAACAAAGACAAGTCTGTTTAGAATAACAAAGACTACAATGAGTGAAATCTAATTTTATCAGATGACATCAACTCACCACAGTCAGAGCTCAGACTAAATGTATGACTCACCTCTTCACTGAGTGCCAGAAACCTTGAGTTAAACAGGTGTCAAATGGCCTTGAGAAAAAAGTGCAGAAATAGATCGTATTAAAAGACTCTCCAAACTATGGAAAGCTCTTTCCTTAAACAAAGACATCTGCTATGATTTAAACAAAATGGGTTTTGTTGACTTATTTCAGCAAGGAAATATACCACACAGACAATTTGATACTCCTAGCATGGGAGCTCTGGTAGCATAGTGGCTAAGGCACTTGACTGCTAACCTAACCAGAAGGCTGGTGGTTCAAACCCACCAGCCACTCCTCGGAAGGAAGATGGGGCAATCTACTTCCGTAGTGATACTGTCTCGGAAACCCAAGGAGGGGTCGCTATGAGCCAGGTCAGACTTGTGGGCACATAACAACAACAACAGCAGGGAGATGGAAGCAGCAGTCAGGACATTAGAAGACCTGTAGCTTTGGGAAGGTCAACCACGAAGGAACTGTTTCAAGTTCTGAGGAACAAGGATGTCTCCTTGAGGACTAAACTGTACCTGACACAAGCCATAATATTTCCAATGCCTCATATGCATGTGAGAGCTGGACAACGAATAAGGAAGACCGAAGTAGAGTTGATGCTTTTGAGTTGTGGTGCTGGCGAAGAATGCTGAAAGTACCATGGACTGCCCAAAAGAACTAACAGATCTGTCCTGGAGGAAGTGCAGCCAGAATGCTCCTTGGAAGAGAGAATGGTCAGACTTCGTTTCACCCATTTTGGTCATGTTGTCAGAAGGGACCATTCCCTGGAGAAGGATGTCATGCTTAGTAAGGTGAACAAACGAGGGGGAGGCCTTCAACAAGATGGATTGACATGGTAGCTGCGATGATGAGCTCAAGTATAGGAAGGATCATGCAGCTGGCGCGGAATCAGGCAGTGTTTCGTTCTGCTGTGCATGGGGTCGCTATGAGTCAGAATCGACTAGACGGCACCTAACAACAACAGCAACAGCAGGGAGATATAAGAAGTAGGGCAATATCTTTGGATTGGTTGATGTAAATAAATGCTTCTGAGCAAGGAAGTGCTGCATGACTCATAAGACACTCTGCAGCTGTAATTATAAAACCATAGGGGTGGTTGTTGTTTCAGTTGTCGATAGCTACCACTTAATTTAAAATACATTAATAATATAATTACCTAATGTAATATGCTGCCTCAGAAACCCAAGGAGGGGTCGCTATGAGTTGGATCTGACTGGATGGCAGTGCGTTGCATTGCAATGTAATATGCTATATGTTTAATCAAAATGACATCTATGCATCCTGTGAGAAAAAAAAAAAAAAAACCTAGAGACTTCACAGCCAAATGTTGTTGTTGTTGTTGTTATGTGCCATCGAGTCAAACCCCACTCATAGCGACCCCTCCTTGGGTTTCCGAGACAGTATCATTACGGAATTAGGATTGCCCAACCTTCCTTCCGGGGAGTGGCTGGTGGGTTTGAACCGCCAGCCGTCTGGTTAGCAGGCAAGTGTCTTAGCCACTATGCTACCAGAGCTCCTACAGCCAAATGTATACATTCAAATAGTGTAATAGCCACTAATATATATTTTTAATTAATTATTTTTCATTCCATGGATTCAAGAAGTTATGGTTAAATCAATGCCTGCTACTCACTCAACACTGACCTTGGTCATATTGCTTTACCTCAATGCCTCAGTTTTATATTTGTAAAAGAGTGATAAAAATATCCCCTCTGCCATATGGTAGTTTTTAAGGATTAAATGAATTTATACATGCAAATCACTTAGAACAGTGCTTGATACAAAGTTACGAAGTAAATAAAGGTAAGTGCTAATAATTCTTATAATGATGCTGATGTTTTATTGTTTACTTCAAAAAGCACTTTCTATGTTTTTCAGGACCCTATGTGTTTACAACCCTACTTGCTGTCCGATCTGCTCTGTTCAGTCAGCCAGCCACAAATCACTAGACACCTTAGAAAAGCACACCCACCAATCTCAAGTTGTGTCCTCACTGGCCCCAGCATTCTCTTCGGTCCACCATCGTCCGTTTCTACCTGCCAATCACTGCCGGCCACAGCTGACTTTCCTGTCTGGAACCTTTTCATCACCAGTATAGAGGACCCCGCTTCCGAACTGACAGCCAGACAATCAGGAGCGCAGTGGAATCCCGCCTTTACTTTCATTCGCTGCGATTTTTCACGATGTCCTAGTAAAATAAATCAAGATGTCTGTCAATCCAATGACGTATAAGGCAGAGTTCTTTGGTTTCACACCACAAACTTACATGCTTAGTATGTACATTGCGTTTCAAGACTACCTCTTTGACATGATGCAGGCTATTGAACAGATGATGGTGAAGAAGCTGGACTGTGATGTTAGCCCAGTCCAGACTCATAAATGCACAAAGAACCTTCACAGCTTCATGAAAGGACGTTTTCATAACTCTTTTGGCAAAATGGAGCAGCTGTTTTTGCAGCTGATTTTGTGTATTCCTCCAAATATTTTGCTTCCTGAAGATAAATCCCAAGAAACACATCCCTGTAGTGAGGAAGAATTCCAGCTTCTTCAAAAACAAATCAAATGCTTACAGAAGTATAAGACTAAATTGTGTGCTAAGTAGACCCTTCTTGGAGAACTAGAAGAGCAAAAAATTGTTCAGGCCAAACTCAGACATTGACTCTGTTTGATGAGCTTATAAATATTGGCAGTAATTTTCAGGAGTTTAGTGTCCCTGGTCCAGAACTCCAAGATACTACAAAACATTAGAGACAGTATAGAAAAGGAAGGTAAAAGACTGAAAACATCTTAATTTCTAAATGGTAAAAAGAAGGAACCTGTCAGGAAGTAGAATGGTAAGGGCCTTTTGCCAATGACCGTTTTTAGTCTAGCAAATCATATATTTTACTGGATTTTCTTTGTTTAGTCTTTCTTATATTCCACATCTTCCTCTTTCTCAGCCATTTCCCTCATGAAGTATCTATGAGCTACCCTCAACTAGTCCTTGAAGCATCTGTTCCTCAGGGGCCTTTAATAGGTAAGAAGAGATTCTTAATTCAATAACGGCTCATTTGGGGATCTGAATAGATTAAAGAACTTATTCCCTGGCTTCTTGTTGTTATGTGCCGTCCAGTCAGTCCCAACTCATAGCAACCCCTCCTTGGATTTCTGAGGCTGTATCACTATGGAAGTCGATTGTCCAACCTGTCTTCTGAGGAGTGACTGGCGGGTTTGAACTACCAGCCTTCTGGCTAGCAGTCAAGTGCCTTAGGCACTAAGATTGTACCTTGCTCATGAGTCCTTTGTGACCTTGGTCTTTTGGCTTATTGTTTGAATAAGACCAAATGGTTTAATGGGTGACTCCTTTATTAGCCAGCCATTACACTGTGGGACCTTGGAAGGAAGATTGGGTAATCTACTTCTGTAGATATTGTAAAGCCTGAAAGGTCTCTTAACCAGAAGCCTTTAGTATGGAGATTGACACGTCCCATGCTGAGCCCTAATACCTGTAGTAAATATCCCATACCTCAGAGCCTTTTATCAGAAATCTGCATGGCTCCAAGAAGCCTCTCACCCACCTCTGAAGACTAGGAGGGCTTTCACCCCCGGGGTTTCGCAGAGAATATGCACATATCAAAGAGATCTGCCCGGCCCCGAGAAATCTCTCACTCACCTTTGAAACCAGGGGAATTCCAACCTGCCCCAAATTCCCAAACCCCTATCATAAAAACCAAATTATCTACTCTATGTTTCTCTATAAATATCCCTTAATGTAAGAGCACGGGGTCTTTTGCTCAACCCACTGAGAGGGTGAAGGCAAGGACCCTAACTTAAGTTAGCTAATAAACTTTCCTATTGCTTTTTGCATTGTCGCATGTTGGAAATTTATTCACCCCGAACTACTCCTTCATAACCTGGGCACAACAATATGTCTTGGAAACCTAAGGAGGGGTCGCTATGTGTCAGAACCAACTTGACAGCAGTGTAGAAGATGTATAGAAGAAGGTATGTTTTTCAACCTACTCTTGCATAGAATCTAAATCAATCATGGTATCAGCAAAAAATACGTTAGCAGAATATATCTATGCACTTATTACCTGTAGGATGTTGTTACTAGAATTTCTCTCTAGCATTGGATATTTGTGGTATTGGGTAAAGTCAGATTTGTGCTGCCTGTGTTGCTGGGCCTGACTGCTCTTGATGGAGTTTCCCAGCCTTCAGGGATAAAATCTACAACAAAGCACTCCCAGTAGCACTCTGGATCTTCCTCTTTAAAGCTTCATCCTTCTCTTAGCTTGGGAGCTCAGAGATTTCACTGTATTTTAGAAAGCCTTTACTTATTAACAGATGACTTCTATTAATTTGTGGAGAAAATTAGATATTATGACAGCTAATGCTCAAACATTATAAGCTATACCTCCAGAAACCTGATAGAAAATCTCACTTCTCTGCCTGTCCTTTTCAATTTTTCATCCTATAATGTTGTTTCTAGTGCAATATCACAGTCAGTAAATTTTTCACTTCAGGCCTTGGCAAGAAGCCAGGTGGTTTTAAAGTCACTTGCTCAGGCAAAGGAAGAATGGTACATTTGGAGTGGAAGTATCCTGGAGGGCATTGTTGCAATTAGATAGATGAATGGCCATGGGTTTTAATTAGAACACTAGGTACACACTCCATATCATTATTCTAAGAAACTGCACTCACAGAATGAGGTGGTGTAATACTACAGAGTCAATATCCTGCAGATCTCTAAGCACATTTTCTATGTGGGAACCATTTTAATTCTATTTATTTATACCTTACAATTTTTAACAGTCAGAATCACTATTGATTAATCCTATAGGGCAATTCTATAATCAAATTAATTTTTAAAGTCAGTATAGGGAAAGGAATGAGAGTTATGAAGATGAATATTTGTCTTTTTTTGATGTCTTACACCCAGTACTAATGCTCATAGCTTATTTATTTTTTACATAGAAACTATGCTCTTTAAAAAGAGAAAGAAAATGACTATCACCTATTTCTTCTCTCCCTTAAAATTTTGTCCACCCCCTCCCAAACGTGAATTTTGACTGGTTATGTGTCCCATTTCAACTTCACCAACCCCACAACTCCCAATACATCTTCCATAACATCAACCACTTCCATCTCCTTGTCCTAACAGATGCTCTGAATTGTGATCCTACCTTGTAGATGCTACTTTATTTTCCCTTTCCCTCTCTCCTAAACTATCTGATAATAAGTTGCAAACATGATGTCATTTTAACCGTACATACATCAGTGTTTGTTTCCTTAAAACAAAACTGTTCTCTTTCACACATAATAATCTGTTTTACTATAAGGAAAAGAAAATCCAGGATTATATATTACATTACTATCATATGTCTACTTTCCTAAATCTAGAATTATTTATGAATCTTTTGAGATTTCATGATACTCATATTTTGAAGATTTTAGGCCAGGTTTCAGGTTTTTGGTTTTTTTTTTTTTTTTTTGTCTGAGGTACTATGTACCTCCTCGATCTGTGTTTTTCTCATGCAAAACCTTTTTTTTTTTTCTTCCTATTCCTTCCTGCCTTCTTAACCTTGTTCTTGGGGCAAATGCTGCCCTTTTGATCTCATATGTTGATTGCTCTAATGAGTGCATTCCTTCCTGGCATTTCTTTTCACCTTATAGGCCTGTCTATTGTTTTGCAGAAAGTTGAGCTTTGTGGGTTGAGTTCAGTTCCTGGCTTGAAGGGTATCTAAGGGAGTTCCACCAGCCTCTATCACCAGTAACCCTGTTCTTTTTTATGATTTTGAGTTTTGTTCCACATTTTTTTCCCTTTCTATTTGAGATCTCCTTTTGTGATCCTTTTCAGAGTGGGTCTGATGTTAGGGTTGTGGAGGCTAGAGTTCACATGACCCATTAGTCCTTTGGATTAATTGTTCCCTTGCATCTTTGAATTTCTTCACTCTTCTTTGCTCCAATAGTGGAGAGACCGATAGTTGCACCATGGATGGTCACTCACAGCTTTAAGACCACAGTCACTACTCATGAAAGTAGAATGTAGAACACTGTCATTATGGACTATGCTGTGCCAATTGACCTTAGTGTTCCCCAAGACATGACCCCATGACCCATGACTCATTCCCTCAAAAGTTTGGTTATGGCTAAGTAGTTTTCATAACTTTGCCCCTGTGTGCACTACTATGTTCATGGATATATTTGCAGCACATATAAATACATATGTAGAAGTATCCTTAGTTAAGCCTATGTATATTTGTGGGTATTATACCATTTGCTTTCCAACCCCTGTTCAGCTTCAGTGTCCATCTATGTATCCACTCATAGATTATTGTTATTGCAGATTATGAAATATACCTATACCCACTCCTCACTTACCAACATGGCTAGGTTCCAAAGACCAGGTTGTTATGTGAAAATTAATGTATGCAAAAATGGAGGATGACCGCATCAGATGACAAAATGGAGGAAGATCACATCATATTATAGCTGCCAAACCACTAAGAATCATGACCTAATCAAGTTGACACATAACCTTAATCATCATAGTCAATGTTACCTTTGTCACACACTTCAGTGTTCATTACTGCCAGGCATACATTGTTTATGCACAAAATATTTGGATAATAGGTATGTTACTGTTGTTGTAAATGCAAAATTCTGGATAATGAGATAATCGTTAAGTGAGGAGTAGCTTTATTAGGGTAAGGTCCCAGTTCCTAGAGTGTCATATACAACTCTGTGATCTCACCCCTACCTGCCTCTCCATCCTCACCTGCTGCTTCAGGACTGTTCACCATGCCACAGCCCCATGCTCTCTGCCCATATCTTAATTATTCCAAGCCATCAGATGTACCAGGAAGTTTCACACTTCTGAGTCTTTGCACTTGCTGTTTATTCTTGCAGGCTGGAAAACTATACTCCACAATCCACATGTGTTGAATTAATCCTAAAATCTCATGTCCTCTCTTTTATGAAGCATTCACTGGAATCTCTGTGGAATTGTTTACTCTCAACTTTGTTTTCTTATAACTTTCTGTATGATTGCTTTGATATTCAGAGACTCTCATGCTTTTGGCACTTAAATATTTACCGTTATCCTCCCCAATATCTCCTACCCCCACTAGACTGCAGACTCTGTGATAGCAAGGATTATTATCTTCATTGTTTATGCCCCTGCTACCTGGACAGTAGCACATGATAAGCACTTCACAAAGTTTGCCGAGTTAATATAAATCCTGACGCATGGGTCTTAGATCTTTTCCCAAATTAATGAATTAGTTTTGGTTGAAAGAAGAAATTGAAGGTTGTATCAGGTATGTTCCCATATAAAAAAATGGAATTCCACTCTGAAGTTTCAGGGGAAGTGACTTTAATGAAAGTACTATTTACAGAAGTGTGAACAAGTTTCGGAGATAATGGATGGTGTGAATGATTAACACTCAGCTGCTAACCTGAAGGTTAGAGTTTCCAGTCTATCCAGAGGTGCCTAGGAAAAAATACTTGGTGATCCACTTCTGAAAAATTAGTTATTTAGCTCAGGATGCCGGTCATGGATGTTGCATCATTCAGCGACTAGCAAAAATGTAAAGGGGAGGGATCAGAAATTATATTACCAAAGCTCAGTGAAAACTGAAGGCATGGAGAAAGGATCACAAGCAAAAGCTGTAGATAAGAAGGGACCCTGAACAAAAACAGGAAGACAATGGGAAAGAAATATTCTGATCCCTTTGTCCTCCCATCTACTGCTCCCAGGGCTAAACACAAGAAAAACCCAGCTCTCGAGAAGCCTAGATGATGTCTCTGGGATCAGCCTTCTGTGGCACAGAGCAAAGCACAGAAGGACCTAGAATGGATCCAGGTGGGGTAGTGAAGAATAACCAATACAGCAACAAAGAGCAACCCATGCAAAGACAAGGGCTAAAATGTATTGCACTCTGTATTTTCCAGACACTCATCTAAGCAACTTTACATATTTCTCTTTCAACCTTATCATACTTCTACATTGTAGACACTATATTGTCCACCCACCCAAAAATAAAAGAAAACTGAAATTGAGAGAGAATGCCACAGGGGCAAGGAGGCTGCATCTTCTGAACTCCTCTAATCCCACAAGAGGAAGACAGAATCACCATCAACAGCCCAAGGCCTATTCCCGAGAGGCCAGACATGCTGCCTCTCTCCAGCCCTTTTCATCAACCCGACACCAACTGTTCCTCCCACAGCACCCACCACCTCTTTGCTGAGTTCAATAATTCTCTGCAGTGGCCACACAGAACTCACAGATCATGGGGTTTACTAGAGAAGCAACTGGATACAATTCAAATTCAGGAACATACTTCATCTCTCTCAACTTGCTGTCTCTCAGCACACAGTCTCAGTCTCTCTCTCAGCACTGTGTGTCTCTTGTGTCTCTCAGACTCAGTGAGAGAGACCCCTTTTGCCTCTAGGAGTGCTCCTTTTGAGCCTGGCAGAGTGGCCAAGCTAACCAATCCCAACATAAGAATTCTATACACCTGAGAGAGAGACAACTTCCCAGAAAATTATTGTGCCGCTCCCAATAGAAATACCCCAGGTGGATCACTTTAATTTGCCATAAGCAACTCAGTTGCTCATGGCAAATTCCACCACAGAGTTTACAAAGATTTATGGCTAGACAAGCCACACTATGTGATTTACTACACAGCAGAGATCAAAGTAAATTAGCTCACCCATGGTTATTAAGCCCCATCAGGCCTAATATTTGTTCCCTGACAAGGAGGCCCTGGGTAGCATAAATGGTTAAACACTCAGCTACTAGCTGAAAATTTAGTGGTTCAAATCCATCCAGAGGTGCCTCAGAAGACAGTCCTGGTGAACTGCTTTAGAAATGTCACAACATTGAGAACCCTATGGATCAATCCTATTCTGCATATATGGGGTCTCCATCCATCAAATTTGACTTGGTGATAACTAGCAACAGCTACCACCTCTTCAGCTTCCTAATCCATTGCATCAAAACAAAAGCAAACTCCTACTTGCCCATATATTTTATAAATAAAGTTCTCCATATTGGATTTTAATCACTTCCTTTCCCTGGCTAATTCTTTACTGTTAGCATTGCAAGCCACTCTGCCTTCGACCCCTGGTATATATAAATATAATTTATAATTTAATTATTTCTTCAGTAAAATCAACCCAAAAACAATATGAAAGCTCAAAGCATTGGTTTATCAAGTTTGAAGGAATTGCCATTCTGTGCCCTTTTTTTTTTTTTTTTTTTTAATGCAGTCTAAATAAAAGTCTTTAAAAATATGAAGTACAGGTACTGAGGGCATGTTTGAATTCAGCTCAGTCCATTTCTCTCTCTCTAAAGACCAGTATTAGGCACTCTGGTAGATACAGCACTATGAAACAAGCTTTACCCCCTGCTCAAGACAGGATGATATCCTCACAGTCAAATATCCAAAATGCAAAATTCAATGTTTTAAGTGTTATAATAGGTGTATTGTGCAAAGGGGAGCTCTGGTGGCATAGTGCCTAAGGCTTTTGATTGCTAACCAGAAGGCTGGTGGTTCAAACTTACCAGCCACTCTTCAGAAGGAAGATGGGGCAATCTACTTCCATAGTGATACTCCTCAGAAACCCAAGAAGGGGTTGCTATGAGTTGGATCCGACTCAATAGCAGTGGGTTTGTTTTTTTATTTTTATTGTGCAAATGATTGCATTGATTGCAGCATGATGTTAGTCTACCATTATCTCTTGTCTGGTTTACTGTAATAACCTCATAATTTATCACACAGCCTCCATTCTTAGCTTCCTACACTGTATCAGACACAGAAGGCAGAATCATCCCTTTAGAAATTAAGTCAAATCGTATCACTTCTCTGCTCAAATCTTTGAATGGCTCCTCCATGTTTCCTCATCATGGCATACAAGACTCTCAGTGATGTGGCCCCTCATTTCCTCTCCTCCATTACTTCATGATTTCTTTCCCTCCGTCACTACACTGAGCTTCACTTGCCTCCATGCTTTTCTTCCTGTCTATCTTGTATACTCAACTTGTGGACATTTGCAGTTCCTGTTCTCTTTGCCTGGAAAGTTTCTCCTCCCCATACTTGGATGGCTTTTCATTCATTTCACTCAACTCTCTCCTCACCAATATCAGCTTCTCAGAAAAGTTCGTCCTGACCTTCTTATCTAGAAAGATAGCTTCTGTCACATTGTATACCTTTGCATATTTATGTATTATCTGCCCCCACACACAGACCCCCCAAATGTAAGTGCCTGAAGGACAAGATTCTGTCTTAGTCAAGCTGTATTTTCAGCATGTAGGAAAAAGTCTGACAATAGTTGGAGCTCAAACATGTTGAGTGAATTAACCATTGATGTTTGTTGTATGGAATGGGATATTATTTGTCCTTTAGAACAGCTTTTCTTAGGGCAAAAATATTTGAACCAGTACTTGAAAAATAGGTAAGATTTTCAACAGGAAGAAATAAGAGAGGCAAATAACAGAAAGTATTACAGGAAAAAATTGTATGTACAAGTTTAGAGGTAGAAAAGTAGTACGTTTCTTTAAAGAATGGTAAGAAATTGAGATTGATGGACACAAAGAATGTCTAAAGAAGAGACATAAAAGTAAAATGGCAAATTGTAATTGGGTCAAAGAGAACTTTAAAGACCATGTTAGGACACTACTAATTTAGCATCTGTTTTTCAGAAGGTTTAATTTTGCTAGAAGCATAAAGGTAAAAGTATTGGAATACAGGGAAATGAGAGAGAGCCATGGCAATTGTTTAGGCAAGACATGCTGAAGTTTCAGAATAGGGGTTGTAGTAAGAATGAACTGAGGCTAAGGAATAGAAGATAATTACTGGGTATAGGATAAGAAAGAAATGATTGTCTTAAGTGACTTTGAATTCAAGGATCTGGTGGGAAATTTAATATAATCAGTGAATCATTTTCTGAAGTAATAGGCCAACCAACATTAGCGATTCTATTTGGATTTTCCAGAAGGAAAAAAAAAAAGTTTAGAACAAAGAGCGAAAAACAAGTGAAGACTGAAAATTCCTAGATGGTCACATTTGTGGGACATATTGAGGAAGACAAGACAGTAAATGAGATTGATACACACAGCCAGAGTGGTACAAATGGAGTGTATTCACTGACCTAGAAGCTAAGAAGGAGACTTTTTCAGGATGAGATTATCAACAGAGCCAAATGCTGCAGAAGTATCAGTGGAATGAGATCTAGGAGAGGCCCCGGGATTTGACAAGTAGGTCTTCACTGATGATTATCATGGACCATAGATGGTTGTCTGTAGACTTGTTTCTATAAGATGGTGTACATAATGGTGCAAAGGACCCAGGATAGATAAGTAGGGAGGTAATGGATGAAGATTATTATTACTAGATTATTATTACTAGATTACTAGATTACTAGTAGTGTAAAAATAACATAAAAGGTGGAATTTTACATCAAAAGTATTTGAGAGTAACAAACAAAACAGTTATTTTATGATAGTGTCTGAGACATAATAGTCAGATGCTCAAAAAATATTTATTAAATACATAGTTGTACTTGACTTGCCATTCATAGTCAAAAAAAGACTGGAATTGTGGTAGAATTATTTGTGAAAATATCTAGTAGGCTATGAACAATAACATATTTTCTCTGAAGCAAAGAATGATGAAAACACAACAATATTATACTTAACCTAAAATCTGAGTGGGAGAGAGATGAGCAGGTAGAGCACAGGGAATTGTTAGGGTAATGAAACTATTCTGCATGATACTATAATGGTAAATATGTGACATTAAACATTTGGCAAAGTCCATGGAACTGTATGATGCCAAGATTGAACCCCAATGTCAACTGTAAACCTTGGGCAATGATAATGTACCAATATCAGTTCATCAGTTATAAGAAGTGTACCACACTAACACAAGATGGTAATGATAGAGGAAACTGTGGGGGTAGGGGTGGAAAAACGAAACCAAACTCACCGCTGCTGAGTCAGATCTGACTCATAGTAACCCCTCCTTTGGTTTCCAATGTGATATCACTACAGAAGTAGATCACCCAATCTTCCTTCTAAGGAGTGGTTGGTGGGTTTGAACCACCAGCCTCTGGTTAGCAGTCAGATGCCCAGAGGGAGACATACATGGGAATTCTCAGTTCAGCTTTTAGTATACCTAAGACTGCTCTAAAAAATAAAGTCTATTAATTAGAAAAACATACATACATACATATGTACAGCAAATCCAAATTCCTTAATGGCCCCTCAAGTCTTTATATCAGCTCCTGTTTACCTGTCCAACCAGTCTCTTCCTTCTTGACTCTCTCACCCTGCTCTAGCCACACTAGCTAGATCCCTCAAACACACAAGCACAATCCCCTATTATGGTGTTTCCCAAGCTCTTCACTCTACCTTGAGAACTTACTCCAGAAATCCCCAGTGGCCAGAAAATTCCCACAACTTAAGCCTCAGCCCAAATATTACCTCTTATAGAGACCTTTTTTACCACCACCACCACCACTACCACCCCAGTGCAAAGGAGCCTCCACTCAGATTACTTTCTATAACATTTTCCTGTTTTACTTCTTCTTGGGCACTTATCACTTTCTGAAAACAACTTTCCCAGTGTTTATTTGTGTATTGTTTACCTCCGTGGGTTTCCACGAGAACAGGTGCATCACCTTACTCCTTCACTGATTGTATTCCTGACACCTGGAATAGTCTCAGCACACAAACTAACACTCAGTATATATTTGTTAGACAATGTAATAAATCTTGATGTTAAAAGAGGAAGTCAAGGAAGCACCATCAGATGACTTTTAGTTATCTCTAAAAATTAAGCTGTAAAGTTGTGGGTTTTTTTTTTTTTTTTTTTTTACCCTATTATGTCCATTTCTCTTCAGGTTCCAACAATTCCTGCCCAGACACTGAAATCTTCTGCCTTGGTCCTTGTCACTCTCCAATATATACTCCCTATGCAGCCAAAGTAATCTTAAAAATGCATATCTGATTATTTCATTCTCCCACCTACAATATTTTATAGCTTTCCCCATTGAACTTAGGATAAAATTCAAACTCCTTACCCAGTTTTTATGACCAGAATGATATGGTCCTTGCTTATCTTAGTAGCTTCATTTTTCGTCACTGCCTCCATTACCTACCTCATTACTCTCATTATTTCATGGCCATCTGAATTCTATGAGTATACTATATTCTGTCACTTTCCACTATTTCCTTTTCATGAAAATTTGTTTCCCAACTGCTTTATTTGAATCAATCCCACTTATACTTTAGATCTCAGCTTAAATCTTGATTTTTCCAGGCAACATTGCACACCTGTTGTTGTTGTTGTTGTTATGTGCCGTCGAGTCGGACCCGACTCATAGCGACCCCTCCTTGGGTTGCCAAGGCAGTATCACTACGGAAGTAGATTGCCCAGCCCTAAGTTATATGTTCCTCCCATATATTTCCACTCATATCTGTTAGAGTTCTTAGCTGTAAACAAGAATTTATTTAAGCAGAAAGGAAATTTATTAAAGAATATGAAGAATCAGACAATATATCAGGGCAGAGGGCTAGGGAATCAAGCTGGAGGCTATGCCACCAGGAAAACAATACCCTAAACTACCACCCAATTGCTCCCAAGAATACTCTATCTCTGTTACAGCTGATTGCCGAGAAAAACAAAAGTCCCCAATAACAGGAGCAGCCACTTTTCCACCTTCTGTCACTGCTCATTGAATTCTGACTTTCTATCACCCGTGCCAGATTGAATTCCATTGAGCTTCTTCAAACCAGTTACTTCGGAATTGACACAACAGTGGTTCTGATTGGTGGAACCTAATCATGAATCCTAGATTTCTGACAGGCAAGAGAAACATGTTTCTAGCTTTTTTCCTATGAAGCTCTGATATCTCAATGGTTAAGCACTTGGCTGATAACCGAAAGATTAGTTGTTTGAACCCACCCAGTGGTTTGGAGAAAAACTTGATGATCTCATCCTATAAAGATTGTTGTTGTTGTTGTTGTTGTTGTTGTTATATGCTGTCGAGTCGGACCCGACACATAGCGACCCCTCCTTGGGTTTCTGAGACAGTATCACTATGGAAGTAGATTGCCCCATCTTCCTTCCGAGCCTATAAAGATTACAACCTAGAAAACCCTATGCGACTGTTTTACTCAGTCATGTGGGGTCACTATGAGTCAAAATTAGCTGGATGGCACTTTACAATAGCAAAGGTGTTTACTTTGAGAAAGTAAGACTCACAAGACGGGATAATTGTGACGAATGTCTACTACATTCCTATACTTTCCCTATTACTGTTCCAATCACAGTATATCTTAGTTGCTTGGTTTCTTGTCTGTCCCATCCACTAATTCCACAAAGTAGGGCCTCTCTGCCTACATCATTCACTGTTGTTTTCCAAACAGTTAGAACAGAGCCTGACATACAGTAAACGCTAAAAATATTATTTATTGAATGAATGAATAGGTTGTAATTGGGACTTGAAGATAGTTTGGAACAGCTGTTATAACTATAATGCAGGAATTATAATTGGGAATCAATTAGAGATGACTAAAATAATTGCTAAGTTGCATTTTGGATCCTGCCAAGTTTAGGAAGAACATATTTGTGGTGGAACTAATCATCACTGTTTAGTTAGCTTCTCAAACAAGGGTGAGAAGCCTGCAAAGGACAACTTAGAAATCTAAACTGGTTTGTGGTTGGAAAAGATCTCTGGGCAGAATGTCAAAGGGAGATTGAGCTCTAAATCAATGAAATATACATAAAATAAATGACCATAGAATTTAGGTTGCTTAAGGAATAAATTAAACTAGAAATAGGATGGACAAACTGCAACAATATGGAAAGATGAAAAATGTTGATGAAGGCAAAAATAGAGTTTATTATAAGAGAGTGGGAAGATATACTTAATTCTACCTTTTCTGAAAATATTATAGCTGACTCTGTCCCTCTACCTATTCTTAGTCCTGTTTATTTTAGGCACCAATCCAAACTAGTCATGGATCACCAGCTTCAGTATCTCTTCTCCTTTCCCATTCAGGGTGGCTGAGAATTGTCCAATTATCCATTCAGAATAATAAATGACAACTCAGCCATCTTGTGCTTTTTCTCTTTGACAATCAGGAGATAATGTCCATACAATTAGCTATAGTTGTCTGTTTCTCCCTACATTTATCTGCTTATCCCTGTCTCCTACTGTCATAATCCATGTGTTCAATCTTTAGATCTGGTCTTGAGTTTTTCACCATGCCTCTTATTTCTAATTGGATTGCCCCTTAAATGCTGGCATGTGCCCACATACTGGGGGAGGCTGCTATTCTGCCCTGTAATTGCCTGTCTTTATCCAGAGGACCAGAACCTCACCCCAGTTAGTAGCCTGGCAAAAGACTCTGATATTGACCTTGTATATGATAGCTGCCCATCTTCCTGTCTCTTTAATCTTGGCTACTGTCTTGGTGTCCCATAGTTTGCTGTCTTGTCAATCTGCATATTTTCCATGCTGATTTTGCTTGAGTTGTGACTGTGGTGCTTCTGCCACTCACCTTTAGGCCTTGCTCACTCAAAATCATCTCTTTCATTTTAACATTAGGATTTATGCTCATTACTTATGCTGTGACCAAATAAAAATATAGGAGTATGTCAAAGGAAAGGATGACCTAGGTTAAGCTGCAGTAACAGCCCCCAAATCTCAATGCTTTAAACAGGTTCTGAAATTTTGTCTGTAAAAGGCCGGATAGTAAATATTTTAGGCCTTGTGGACTACCCATTGTCTGTGATAACTACTCAACTCTGCTATTGTAGTGCAATATGTACATGAGTAATGGCTGTGTTCTAATAAAATTTTACTTTCAAAAGCAAACCGATTGAGACTATGTTTGCTAACCCCTGTTTTAAAGCAACAGGTATTTATCCTTAGACTTTAAATTCTTTTCAAGTCATATTGGTGATTTAATCCACATTGATTTAATCCACATTGTTGGACATTTGAGACCTAAGCTGATGAAAGAGCCACTCTGGAATTTTGATTTTAACTGTAGCAAAGAGAAAAGAAACACATGAGATATCTACTTATTCTTAAAGCTTCTACACAAAAGAGTCACACATGATTTTTCCCTGTATTTTATCAACCCATGCACATCTCATAGCTACACTTGAGTTTAACAGGAAATTAGGTATTGGATAACAGTAATCCAGTGTACAAAAAGGACTATGTGGTTAGAGAAAACAATTTTAAACTTAAAATTCTTAATGATGCCATTTTAGGTCATGTACAAATTCAAAATGATGTGCTTTAAGATAGCTGAGGAGAAATGGCACTGAAGATAATTGGGGTAAAGGGAGTCGAGTAATTGTGAAACCTGCATATTTCAAAGTTCATTAGTATGAATATTGAAGTGAACCCTAGATGTCTCTATAGATTCAAAACAGAACAAGACAATATATTTAACTTAGATAATGTGTCAGATCCATGTAGCTCTTAAACTCACTTAATATACCAGCCTCATACCTGGGGACAAAAAAGAGGTCATATTGTGAAAAATAATGTAAACACCTTTATATATTACAGAGTATACAGACTATATACACCAGAATACATAAATAGTCCCATATGATTGACCTAATCATTTCTTTATAATTGTAGCTGTGTAAATGTAAACCCACCTTATATTCACAATATGGTTATATCTTGAAATAATGATGGATACAGTGAATCAAGTAAATAACTTTACATCCATTTGAACAACGAGAAATCAAGGGTAAAATTTGATGTCAATGGGTTTTAGCATTTCATCAGTGCATTTATAATGACTAAGGAGCTCTGGTAGCATAGTACCTAAGGCACTTGACTGCTAAACAGAAAGCTGGCGGTTCAAACCCACCAGCCACTCCTCCGAAGGAAGTTTGGGCAATCTACTTCCCTAGTAATACTGCCTCAGAAACTCAAGCAGGGGTTGCTATGAGTCAGGTCCAACTCAATGGCACACAACAACAACAACAATTTAAGAATAAACCAAACTCCCTGCCATTGAGTTGATTCTGACTCATAGGTACCCCATTGGGTTTCCAAGGGTGTAAAAATTTACTGAGGCGGACTGCCTCATCTTTCTATCGCAGAGAAGCTGGTGGGTTTGAAACACCAACCTTCTAGTTAGCAGCCAAATATCTTAACCACTGCACTACCAGAGCTCGTTAATTTAACAATAAACTACTGTTGTTTTTTTTTGTTTGTTTGTTTAAACTACTGTTTTTAACACAGCAGATGTTCCTGCCGAAATGAAATGGAAGGGAAGTGATAAGCATGGGTTATCATAGTGGTTCCCACAATTTTTTTTTCTCCAAAATACACAAGAGAAATAAAGTATTTATAATCAAAATTCCTGGTATTGTTCTCTGTATTCATAAACTCACATCAAAACACAAATGAGAAACAGTAAAGTATTATAGAAATGACCTCGAACCTATTTGGCTTAGTTATCTAGTGCTGCTATAACAGAAATACCACAAGTGGATGGCCTTAATAAACAGAAATTTATTTTGTCACAGTTTAGGAGGCTGTAAGTCTGTATTCAGAGCACAAGCTCTAGGGGAAGCCTTGCTCTCTGTCTCTTCTGGAGGAAGGTCCTTGTGTCTTCACTTCTGCTTCATGGTTCAGTAGAGATCCCCATGTGTCTTGGCCTCTGTCTTACCCTTTCTCTCCTCTGATCCCTTGTTTAATCTCTTTTTATATCTAAAAAAAAAATGATTCAAGATAACACTGCACATTAATCCTATCTCATTAACATAACAAACATAATCTATTCCCAATGGGATTATAACAACAAGAATAAAACTCAAAACCCACTTCCATCAAGCTGAATCTGACTCAACCAACCCTATAAGGCAGAGTGGAACTGCCTCACAGGGTTTCTATGGTTGTAAATCTTTATGAATGAAAAGGACAGAAGAGCAAATAAATCTGTATTGGAAGAAGTGCTGTTGGAATGCTCCTTAGAAGTGAGAATGGCCAAACTTCATTATCATGTGCTTTGGTCATGTTGTTAGAAGGGACTGGTCCCTGGAGAAGGATGTCATGCTTGCTAAAGTACAGCGTTGGTAAACACCTTCAATGTGATAGATTGACACAGCAGCCTCAAACAGGGATTGTGAGGATGGTAAAGGACAGGGCAGTGTTTCATTCTTTTGTAGCTGGGCTCACTATGAGTCAGCCAATTCAACAGCACCCAACAACAACAAATGTTTACTTAAAAAGTCTGCTTCCTTTTCTTTTGTAAAGAAGCTGGTGGGTTTGAACTATCAACATTTTGGTTAGCAGCCAAATACTTCAACCACTGAGGATCAAAGCTCCTAACCATAGGCATAGAAATTAAGATTTACAACACATATTTTTTGAGTCTATAATTCAATCCGTAACACCACTCTATAATTTTTTAAGTAAACTATTCATAAAGTCTTTGTTTTTGTTTATTTTATTAACTATTTTTGATAATAAATTATCTGCAAAGCAGAGACATTTTAATACCATCACACCCAGATTTAGAATGGGTGAAAGGAATGTTACCAGGGATGCTCTAAACGGAACACCATCATGATCCTAAAGTGTTGTCCTCAACATTTGATCCATGGTCTAAACACCCAGTTAGTGATTGTTTAATCGGATAAGGGCAACTGTTAGGAGAGGTTTGCCCTGGCACAAGTCTCAAATGTGCAAATTGTTGAATAGGTACCAGCATGTGAATCTGTAGTGAAAAGGGTATAAGATCGGAAGGGGTCTTTTATGCTAAGTAGCTTGGCTTTTACATTTTAAGATTTATATGTTTTGTTGGTTTGTTTTTATTTGTGGGACGTTATGTGTGGGATAAGGAAATAGTATGATAATTTAATGGGAAAAAAAATTGAAGCCCAAAAGAATTGCCACACAAATATATGGTCTTCAATTTTCTGCGTATTGCACTCATTTTGCTTTAGAATAGAGAGAACAGAGGAACTCAGGGAAAGTTTATCATCTTTGTTTACTATTTGGCTGCATTTTCCATTTTGAATTTTGAAGGTATATTACCTCTAATCTAATTGCAAATAGTAATTTATCCTATGATTTAGAATAGATGTTGTTACTGTACTTGTAGAATGCTTCTGCAAGTACTTTACTACCTTTGCGTCTTATTGATTGCATTGCTGGTTTCTATGGGAACAGAAGTGGAGACGTTAATTAAGATCAGGGGGTTAGAAGTGAAGAATAATAGAATTTCCAGTACAGTTCATTTATCATGTACATTTAAATTAGTTTCTTTCTTTCTTTTTTTTAATAACATACATATTGGAGTAGAATGGTGATGACTGAATCACTGTAATAAAAACAAATGGTACATGTTAAAAGTTTAATATAACTTATTTGTACTCAATTCATTCCATTAAGAAGCATTTTGGCTTCGGTAATCAAATTAACAACAGTCATTAATAAAAGTATCAGTCCTGTTACTCTAAGATTTTCATTTTTGAGGAATGTATATTATTACGTATTATTTTTGTTATTCAGAGTAAGGCTGTGATTGTTACTAAGTTATTATCTTTCAGTTCCAAGTCTGCCCTTCTATACCTGGCTTGAAGAGCCAAGGTGACAAAGAGTTTAAAGCATTGGCTGCTAACCAAACTGTCAGTTGTTGGAGCCCACCATCCTCTTCACAGGAAAAAAAATGTGTCAGTCTTCTTCCATAATGATTTACAGCATTGGAAACCCTGTGGAGAAGTTCTGTCCTGTAGTGTCACTGTGAATCAGAATCTACTGAATGGCAGTGGGGTATTTTTTTATTATTATTATTTTATTTTTTGTGTACCTGGCTTTGTGATGCTCTGGCTGGAACTTTTGTTCTTGGTAGGTGCCATGCAGTTGATTCGAACTCATAGTGACCATATATATAAGAAAGCAAAGCACTGACCTATCCTGTGCCGTCCTCATAATGGTATCTATGTGTGAGCCCGTTGTTACAATCACTGTGTCAATCCAATTCATTGACAATCTTCCTATTTTTCACTGTCCCTCTACTTTACCAAGCCTGATGTCCCTTTCCAGAGACTGATCCCTCATGATAACATGTCCTAAGTATGTGACATAAACTCTCACCATCCTAGCTTCTCAGGATCATACTGACTGTACTTCCTTCAAAACAGATTGGTTCATTCTTTTGGCATTCCATGATGTATTCACTATTCTTCACCAACACCATAATTCAAATGCATCAGTTCTTCTGAAGTCTTCCTTATTCATTTTGCAGGCTATTGAAAATACCAAGGCTTGGGTCAGGTGTGCCTTAATCTTCAAAGGGACATCTTTGCTCTTAAACATTTTAAAGGGGTCTTTTGCAGCAGATTAGCCCAGTGCAGTATGCCAGACTTCTTCTTTATACCTTGGTTATGTTGTCAGAAGGGACCAGTCCCTGGAGAAGGATATCAAGCTAGGTAAATCAAAGAGTCAGAAAAAAAGGGGAAGGAAGATCTTCAATAAGATAGATTGACACAGTGGCTGCAACAATGGGCTCAAATATAGCAAGGACTGTGAGGATGGTGTAGCACTGGTCACTATTTCATTCTACTGTACATAGGGTCACCATGAGTTAGAACCAACTCAATGGCACCTAACATATGCCATTTGATTTCTTGACTGCTGACTTCCATGGACATTGATTGCAGATCCAAGTAAAATGAAATCCTTAACAACTTCAATCTTTTCTCTGTTGATCGGGATGTTGCTTATTAGATCATTTGCTTTATTTTGAGGTGTCCATACAGAAAGCTGTCAGCTTTGATGTTCATCAGCAAGTGCTTCAAGATCTCTTTGCTTTAAGCAAGCAAAATTGTATCATCTGCATACTACAGGTTGTTAACGAGTTTTCCACCAATCCTGATGCCTTGTTCTTCTTCATAAAGTCCAGCTTCTTGGATTATTTGCCCAACATATAGATTGAATAAATATGCTGACAGGGTACAACATGATGCACACCATTCCTGATTTTAAACCATGCAGTATCCCTTTGTTCTAGACAATCTACTGCCTCTTGGTCTATGTACAGGTTCTGCATGAGCACAATCAAGTGTTCTGGATTACTGCTCTTCATAATGTTATCCATAATTTGTTATGATACACACAGTTGAGTTTTTTTGCATAGTCAACAAAACACAGGTAAACATCTTTCTGGTATCTCTTCTTTCAGCCAAGATCCAGCTGACATCAACAATGATATCCATTGTACCATCTCCTATTTTGAATCCAGCTTGAATTTCTGGAATACTGAAAGGCCAAAGGTGTCAATGATAACATGATTTATAGTTAAAAACAATATGAAAGCAATCTAAATGTCCACATATTGAATAATAATAAAATAGGCTATGAAATATTCACATGATGAAATGTTATGTAGCTATCCAAATGATGCAATAAAAAAATACTTCAAAAGAAAAAAAACTCACAGGAGATAAAAGTGGATATAGAGTATGATAGTTATGTTTCAGAAAAAATCTGTGCACCTATGTGCAAAAAAATATGGTAGAGCCAAGAAAAAAAGTATAATACTGTCAGTGTTAGTCTCTGTTAGAGGACACCAGAGCATGCTGCCTCTCTCTTTGTTTATTTTGCAATTAGCAATAAACATCTCAGTTTTTCATTTTTCTTTTTTCCATCCTACATTCCAGCACTTCCACTCTGAATCTAACTCCTTCTAATTGAATCTTGAATGCATGATTAAGCCTAGAGACATTTCTAGATTGCTATACTGTCAGAAGCAAGACAGAGAAACAACTAGTAGGAGATAAACTATTATGAGATTTATTGCAATAAATTAACTTATTCAATTTTAGGGCCTATCTAGGCACATCCAAAATCCACACACTAATATTTAAACAGTTTTTGAGAGTTATATATACCAATTAATAGTTAAAGTGTATGAATTTTTTTTATATTTCATTATATTTCTGCCTGTAACTATTCCCTATTGTTTTATCTTTGTTAAATTATTGAGCAAAAATTTCTATCTCATAAATATAATTTTCATTTCTTTTCTTTTGAGTTTGAGACATCTGGTTTTTATCTTTTTACCAATTATAGTTTTTATCTTTTGGGAATTTCTTTTTTCATCTTTTTTTCCTTGAAGTTACCTTTGAAAAGTTAGACAAATAAGAATATGCATGTGTGTGTATGCATAAGTGTCTGTTTTACTTAATCATTGTCTCTACACCATTATTATAGCTGAAAGCATCTGTGATAAATATTTTAGATGGCTTTAAGGGGGTAATCAGACCAATTTTGCCTTGCTAAGAGAAGATTCTGGTTTAGTACACACTGAGTACCTAATTTTTAATATACTTTTCTCTAAATGATATTAATAATGCCATAATACAAAATACTACTCTTTTGTTCAGTAGAGAAAAGAAAAAGTAATTATGATGCTGTTTTTGAAGTTAGTGATTAATTACAAGGATATTTTGTTTATGAATGAAAATAATGATATTTAAATGGCAAATATAAACCAATCAGAACTTTAATATAAGCCAAAATAAATCACTTAATGTTTTAATTTTAGTTTTCTCGTATGCATAATGGTATAATACTTGAAACCATACTCACTTCAGGAGACTTATGAGAGTTAAACTGTCTGTCTATGTTGTGGTGAAATGAGTTCCTTTATGTGCCTTTTTCTCTTCCTTGTTTGGAATAAGAGTTTAAGAGATTTTTTTTTCCCAAAAAACCCTGAAAAGTTACCTTTGCTCTAGTCTTCTATTCCAGAGAGTTTGTTACTTTTGTTCAGGTTGATTGACATTTCTTGGGTAAACTGTAAACAACTTGCCATTTGATATTTTTTTGTCTTTTCCTGAGCCAAAGTCTGCTCTATGATTGGTATGCACCTTGCAGGAACTAGGCAGATGCACGGTCTGCAGCCTACGGAGAGGGGACTTGTCAGTTTGTGGTCCTTCTGCTGGGGTGGAGAGCAGGACTTGAAACTGACAAAACCCATTACCATCTACTGGATTCCAAGTCATATTGACTCCCGTTGAGCTTCCAAGGCTGTAAATCTTTACAGACGTAGATTGCCTCATCTTCCTCCCATGGAGCAGCCGGTGAGTTTAAATCACAGACCTTCTGGAAATTGACAAAGAGTTGTGTAGACAACCTCCCAGAAGTTTTTCAAACAGAGAGAAGCATCAAAAGGGAAGCAGAAGGAAGGAAGAAGAGAGAGAAAGCAGAGAGCAGAAGACAAAGAACCTCCTAAAAAAATGCTGTAACACTGGTCAAAGACTGTAATACTGAAGACAGCAAGAGACCTAGAAAGATTCCAGCTAGAGCTGCCAGCAACAGGCCTAGAAAGGGCCCAGCAGCAGAGCTGGTGGCAACAAGTCTGGAAGTGGCCCTGTGGCAGAGTTAGTGGTGACATATGGCTCCAAGAGGGGCCTGTCCTATGGAGGCCAAAGTAGCCTATCCTCAGAGCCAAAAGGAGCCTGTCCTCAGGGGCTGTAAGGCACCTGCCTTCAGGGAAGAGAGAAAAGTCCTATCCTCAGGGGGGCGGACAGGGGGCCAGCATAGCCAAGATGAACTATCCTCTACTGAAGAAGGGTGACTTTGCCTACATGTTTCCTGACCCTGAGTTTGTAGTCTGTTGATTTTGACCCCAGGTTGTACTCTATTATTTCTTTCTGTGAATTCTATTTGATCATTGCAAAAGATTACTGAACTCAGAAGAGAACTAGAGAGTGCCATGGAAGGGATGGCTGGTGTCCAAAAAGGTAAAAATTTGTTGGGTGGAGATATGATTGACTTAACCTCAGAGGGATCAGCCTTAAGCTGATCTTGATTCTCATCATTCCTCCCTAAATTGACAATACTAACATTACTACTACTACTGTTACTACTTCACATATATCTATGTCCACTTTCATATTTATATCCACACAAAATATTATGAAAAAACAGAAAATGTTAGGCAGTCATTGGTAATTTTTCTAAACAAGAGAAAATTAAAAACCTGTAATACCATGTTTTTTAAAAATGTAGAAATAGGACATTAAATCAGTATTCAAAAGGAAGATCTGTTGTAGTAAGTTTTGGTAAATATATATATATGAATATATATATATATGAAAGTATATAT